>NW_028274816.1:43021612-43187862 GCF_037043125.1 Eumetopias jubatus | reverse complement strand
ATTAAATACATACAATTCAATAGAAGGTATCTAAATTTGCATACAAAGAAGGACAGAACCAAAGATTAAGAGAAAATCCTAAAGCAGATAAAGGGAAAAATATATACAAATTCTTTAGAGAAGAGGGGCGCCTGGGTGGTTCAGTCGTTAAACGTCTGCCTTCGGCTCAGGTCATGATCCCAGGGTCCTGGGATCATGCCCCGCATCAGGCTCCCTGCTCTGCGGGAAGCCTGCTTCTCCCTCTCCCACTCCCCCTGCTTGTGTTCCCTCTCTCACTGTCTCCCTCTCTGACAAAAAAAAAAAAAAAAAAATCTTCAGAGAAGAAAACACGATCACTGATAGAAGACTAACAGAAATGAAGAAAGTCAAAAGATAATGGAATGGCATCTTAAAAGTGTTGGGGGACGGGGTGAACCTACCAGCTTAATATTAAATAAACATCAAAACAATGTTTAAAACCATAATAATCCTAATGTTTCAGGGGTTAAAAACATATGTAGAGGTAAAATACATGATAATAACACAAATGAGACAGGGTTGGTCAATAAAATTAAACTATCAAAAATTATTTGAATTATTTCTTAAGTGGCAAAATTTCAAAAAGATCAATGAACAATTTCCTACCAATTTAAAGTAGCCTGTAATAAGTAATGTTACATATTGTAATATCTAAGGTAGTAACTGAAAGGAAAATAAAACCCATACAACTATAAAGCTAACAGAGTTTAACAGCATAAATAATAACACAAAAGAAAAAGAAATGAAGGAATAAGAACAAATATGACAAGTGGAAAATACATGGTAAGATAGGTAGAATTAAATTTGAACTAAGTGATGGATGAGAAAATTTAAAGACCTAAGTAAATAGAGAAATAACACGTTCACAGATTAGAACTTCAAAAATAAAAGCACAATGAGATAACATAAGGCTAACAAAAAGACTGAAAATATCTAGCATAGTAACATTTAACTGAAAAATGTGACATTATTTTTCAAATAAGAGCCTAATTAAGATAAGCTAGTGGTCCCTTAAGATAGAAGTTATATATCACTCAGAAAGAATCGACAAGATTTAGTAAATTGGTAGAATTAAAGAGATGGATCAGGGCAAGCTAAAAAGACTCTGGTTTAAATGGTGTTGCCCAGAACTGGGATAAGGATGTACACGATTAGGGACAAAGGTGACTGATTCAATTTTAGTAAATGAGACTGAACTGTTTATGGGACATCCAACAGAAGCTACCCAAAAAGCAACAGGTGTGGGCAACAGCAGAGGGCATACAGGAGGAATACATGAGAGAGCACAGGCAGAATAACAAGTGAGGACAGCCAAAAATGGAAAGTACAGGGATTACTAAAATTTAAGGATCAAATGAAAAAACTAGAGACTAAATAGCAATAGAGATAGAAGACCCCCAAAAAAAGTGAAATCACAAAAGTTCCTAAGGTACACAGTTTCAATAGTTTACAAGGAGCAATTAAAGTTTCAAATGAAGCACAGAAGTCAAGGAAGGCAAAGGTCCACTGAGTTTGGCAAGTGAAATATAATAACTTTAGCTAGAGTAATTTCAATGAAAAGACAGAGGCTAGCTTACAGTAGCTTGAGAAGCAAATGAAAAGCAAAGAATTAAAAAAAGAAAATTATCACACTGTATTATGTTTTGTTAACATACTTCCCTATAAATTTGTAAGTTCCTTGACAGCAGAAAAAAATACCCTATGTATCACGGTATCCAACACAGTGTCGGGAACAAAACTCAGTCTTGTCTTTTTGTTCCTTGGAAAAAGCACTCATTTGCAATTACTTTAGTATTACTTGATTCATTAAAAAAAAAAAAAAATCAGGGGCACCTGGGTGGCTCAGTCAGTTAAGCATCCAATTCTTGATTTCAGCTCAGGTCATGATCTCAGGGTCGTGGGATGCAGCCCCACATCAGGCTCCACACTAGGTGGAGCCTGCTTAAGATTCTCGCTCTCTCTCTCTGCCCCTCCCCCCTGCCCTGCTTGTGCGTGTACGTGCTCTCTCTCTAAAATAAAAAAAAATTAAAAAATCGAAGAAATCAAAGGTTTAGGAATAACGATCAAATCCACAGATTAAATAGGATGTTTTTTTTTTTTGCTATACCGTTATTAGGTTTCCTTTAGAATAAAGTATTTTTAAAGAAACGCACTTAGAGTATTATACCCCCCAAAAAACATGTCATTACCTTAAGGTACAGTAAATAAGTGAGCTGTAGCCAGAAGTGAACCTAAAAAAATGAGTCAGACAATACAAGGGTCTCAAATCACATTTTATTGACCCTGGATTTTATACTAAGTACAATGGGACTTAGAATGATAAAAGTGACATTAATTCTACTTACGTTGTTTAAAAACAAACAAACAAAAGACAGCTCTCAAAAATAGGCAGAAGGGAATTAAGAGTGGAACCACCAAGACCAGGCAGGAATTACTGCCTCCAAGTAAGAAATGATACCTTGAGCTAGCATCTAAAATCTATAAAGAACTTATTAAACTCAACACCCAAAGAACAAATGATCCAATCAAGAACTGGGCAGAAAACACGAACAGACATTTCTGCAAAGAAGACGTCCAAATGGCCAACAGACACATGAAAAAGTGCTCAACGTCGCTCGGCAACAGGGAAATCCAAATCAAAACCTCAATGAGATTACCACCTCACACCAGTCAGAATGGCTAGAATTAACAAGTCAGGAAACGACAGATGTTTGTGGGGATGTGGAGAAATCCCTCCTACACTGTTGGTGGGAATGTAAGCTGGTGCAGTTACTCTGGAAAACAGTATGGAGGTTCCTCAAAAAGTTGAAAATAGAGCTACACTATGACCCAGCAATTGCACTACTGGGTATTTACCCCAAAGATACAAATGTAGGGATCCGAAGGGGTACGTGCACCCCGATATTTATAGCAGCAAGTCCACAAGAGCCAAACTATGGAAAGAGCCAAGATGTCCATCGACAGATGAATGGATAAAGAAGAGGTGGTATATATATATATATGATGGAATATTATGCAGCCATCAAAAGGAATGAAATCTTGCCATTTGCAACGACATGGATGGAACTGGAGGGTATTATGCTGAACGAAATAAGTAATCAGAGAAAGACATGTATCACATGACCTCACTGATATGAAGAATTCTTAACCTCAGGAAACAAACTGAGGGTTGTTGGAGTGGTGGGGGGGGTAGAAGGGATGGGGTGGCTTGGTGATAGACACTGGGGAGGGTATGTGCTATGGTGAGCACTGTGAATTGTGTAAGACTGTGGAATCACAGACTTGTACCTCTGAAACAAATAATACATTATATGTTAAAAAAAAGAAAAAGAAGATGATAGCGGGAAGGGAAAAATGAAGGGGGGGAATCAGAGGGGGAGACAAACCATGAGAGACGATGGACTCTGAGAAACAAACTGAGGGTTCTAGAGGGGAGGGGGGTGGGGGGATGGGTTAGCCTGGTGATGGGTATTAAGGAGGGCACGTACTGCATGGAGCACTGGGTGTTATACAAAACAATGAATCATGGAACACTACATCAAAAACTAATGATGTACAGATGTTGGCAGGGATGTGGAGAAAGGGGAACCCTCCTACACTCTTGGTGGGAATGCAAGCTGGTGCAACCCCTCTGGAAAACAGTATGGAGGTTCCTCAAACAGTTGAAATTAGAGCTACCATTCGATCCAGCAATTGCACTACTGGGTATTTACCCCAAAGATACAAATGTAGGGACCCGAAGGGGTACGTGCACCCCAATGTTTATAGCAGCAATGTCCACAAGAGCCAAACTGTGGAAAGAGCCAAGATGTCCATCGACAGATGAATGGATAAAGAAGATGTGGTATATGTACACAATGGAATATTATGCAGCCATCAAAAGGAATGAGATCTTGCCATTTGCAACGACGTAGATGGAACTGGAGGGTGTTATGCTTAGTGAAATAAGTCAATCAGAGAAAGACATGTATCATATGAACTCACTGATATGAGGAATTCTTAATCTCAGGAACAAACTGAGGGTTGCTGGAGTGATCGGGGGTGGGAGGGATGGGGTGGCTAGGTGATAGACATTGGGGAAGATATGTGCTACGGTGAGCGCTGTGAATTGTGTAAGACTGTTGAATCACAGATCTGTACTTCTGAAACAAATAACGCAACATATTTAAAAAAAAAGAAAAAGAAAAAGAAGATAGCAGGAGAGGAAGAATGAAGGGGAGTAAGTCAGAGGGGGAGACGAACCAGGAGAGATGATGGACTCTGAAAAACAAACTGAGGTTTCTAGAGGGGAGGAGGGTAGGGGGATGGGTTAGCCTGGTGATGGGTATTAAAGAGGGCACATTCTGCATGGAGCACTGGGTGTTATGAACAAACAATGAATCATGGAACACTACACCAAAACAAATGATGTAATATATGGTGATTAACATAACAATAAAAAATTTTAAAAAACTAATGATGTAATGTATGGTGATTAACATAACATTATAAAAAAATTAAATTAAATTAAAAAAGGAAGAAATGATATGTTGAAAATGGCAGTGGAGATCACAGGGAATAGCCAATTCAAGGACCAAACACACTGTTCTCTAGGTTTTGACCATCTTATTCTTCCAATCCTCTTACCTCTTTTTAGTTAATATTTTAAGTTATACTCAGTAATATTCTTTGAGAAGATAACTATAGTTCATAAAGCAAAACCAGTTTACCCTTCAAATCAATAATCACACCTCTAGGACTTCACATGAAATCACTTCACAGATGAGAAACAACATACACAGAGTTATCTACTGAAACATTTGCATTATCCAGAGACTGAAAACCACCAAATGCCCATCAAAAAGATACCAGTTGAAAAAAAGATACCACACAATAGAGTACTATGCAACCATAAAATACACAGAAAAAGATCTCTATGAACGAGAGTAATTCCTAGGTATAAATTTAATGAGAAAAACAAGGGGCAAAATATAACATGCTATCTTGTGTGTAAGAAGGTGAGAGGGAAGATAGGTGTATTTTTAAATTTATTTTTAGAGAAGAAACACAGGGAGGATAAACTAGAAATTACTGAAAATATTAATTGGGATAGGTAGAAGGATGGAATTAATTATCTCAGTATATCTTTTGACACAGTTGTGATTTTACACCATGTAGATGTTTTATGTGTTCATAAAACAAAATTAAGTCAAACTGATAAAAAAGTAAACACTACAATTCAATACAAATAGAAACTGTACATCAAATCCAAGAGATAACTGAACAGAAAAAGTAATAACAACTCAAGCATTTTTGAGATCAGTATCCTAACTCTACAACCTAAGGGAGTTAATTCTATAAGAACAAATGAAACTGCAAGGAGATCCTGAGCTTCACTTCACAGGTTTGCTGTTGGCAATGGTATTAATGTAGTAATTCTAAAACTATTTTGTGTATATTGTGGGATAGAACAAACGAATAAATACAGATGTTGTTGAGAACCAAGGTTTTTACTATGAAGATGGGAGATTCAAATACAGATGGCAGAAAGTTTAAGAAGAACCCTATGGTAATGGATCTGAATGAAAAGTTTCAGGATCCAATGAACAATTTTAGTTTTCAACTTCCTTTTTTGAGTAGTTCTAATTATTTGCAAAGACTGGCATTTCATGACTTTTTTTTTTTTAAAGATTTTATTCATTTATTTGAGAGAGAGAGCATGAGAGGGAGCATGAGAGGGAGCATGAGAGGGAAGATGAGAGGGAAGAGGGTCAGAGGGAGAAGCAGACTCCCTGCTGAGCAGGGAGCCCGATGCAGGACTCGATCTCGGGACTCCAGGACCATGACCTGAGCCGAAGGCAGTTGCTTAACCAACTGAGCCACCCAGGCGCCCCATTTCATGACTTCTTAAAGGTCTTCCAAAAAAATGGAGAAAATTTACTTATTAGTTAAAGAATAAAACTCATTTTATCTTACAATTATTATATGAGTACAGTGAACCTTTTTGTAAGTCTAAGTTACATTACAGGATCCTAGTGATTGTATTTTTCCTATGTCTTGTTATTTCATCACCCTAGTAATTTATACTTTATGATTACTTATTATTCCTAACTATACTTTTAAAAAAAGAACTATATAGTAAAAACTGGGGGGGGGGGGAAATCATGAAATCACCTAGAAGGATACTGCAATCAATGGTGAAAAATCATCCTTCAGTTTTCTTATTGTATTGTCCAAAGTACTACACAATCTTCCAAAAAAGGTATAAAGCCAAGAGACACTATCTTTGTAGTCTGTTTTCAGCTTTAAATACAGTTGACAATTCAGAAATTTTTTTTTCTTTTGTTTGTTTTAAAGATTTTATTTATTTGACAGAGAAAGAGACAGCCAGAGAGGGAACACAAGCAGGGGGAGTGAGAGAGGGAGAAGC
This sequence comes from Eumetopias jubatus, assembly GCF_037043125.1. Lineage (NCBI taxonomy): Eukaryota > Metazoa > Chordata > Mammalia > Carnivora > Otariidae > Eumetopias > Eumetopias jubatus. The sequence continues at coordinate 43,181,435 of NW_028274816.1, read as the reverse complement.
AGGCTTCCCGCGGAGCAGAGAACCCAATGTGGGGCTCGATCCCAGGACCCTGGGACCATGACCTGAGCTGAAGGCAGATGCTTAACGACTGAGTCACCCAGGCGCCCTGACAATTCAGAAATTTTCATTTTCTGTCCATGATGGCAAGGAGAAAAAAAGGGACAGAAGAAGACATTTCACAATTATTAAACAAATTAGAATATGAATTTTAAAAATAGCAGCTTTCTTGACCAGTGCTGTCCAATAAAATTTTCTTTGATGATGGAAAGCTTCTAAATCAGCACTGTCAAATGCAACAATGTATGGCTACTGAGCACCTGAAATGTAGTCAATTCAACTGAGAAATTTTTAAATTTTATTTAATTTTAATAATTCTGAATTTTAAACTTAATACCCACATGTGATTAGTGGCCACCATATTGGCACTACACAAAGGTAAAAAATGATAATATAAATTAAATCTCAGATTATGAATCTTCAGATGACAAAATCCTAAATTTCCTCAAACTCAACAATCAATGGGCAATATACAAAATTAACCCAAAATGGATCAATGATATAAATATAAGAGTTAAAACCACAGAGCTCTTTGAAGAAAACAGGTATAAATCTTCATGACCCTGGATTTGGCAATGTGTTCTTAGATACGACACTAAAGCATGAGCAACAAAACAAAAAAATTGATAAACTGGACTTCATCAAAATTAAAAACTTTTGTACAAAGGACATTATCAAGAAAGTGAAATGATAACCTGTAGAATGGGAGAAAATATTTGCAAATCATACAGCTGATAAGGGTTTAGTACCTAGAATAAAGAACTACAACACAACAAAAAGACAACCCAACTTGAAAATGGGCAAAGGATTTGAAGAGACAGTTCTCCAAAGACGATATCTGAATGGCTAATAAACACATGGGAAGATACTCAACATCCTCAGTTATTAGAGAAATCAAAATCATAATGATATAGCTCCACACCTATTAGGATAGCTAAAAACAATGAACAATAAGTGTTGACAAAGATGTGGAAAAATAGGAAACCTCATGCATTGCTGATGTAAAACTGTGCAAATGCTGTGGAAAATAGTTGGCGATTCCTCAAAAAGTTAAACACAGAATTACCATATGACTCAGCAATTCCACTCCTAGGTACATACCACAAAGAACTGAAAACAAGGACCCAGATACTTATACACCAATGTTCATAGCAACGTTACTCACAAGAGCAAAAAAGTGGAAACAATCCATGTGTTCATCAAAAGATGAACAAATAAAATGTGGTATATACCTACAATGGAATATTATTCAGTCATAAACAGAAATGAGGTTGTAATACACAACCTGGATGAACCCTAAAAATGTTACACTACATGAAATAAGCCAGTCACAAAAGGACAAAGATCATATGATTCCACTTATATGAAGTATCTAGAATTGGTAAATTCATATAGACAGAAAGTAGGTTAGAGGTAACCAGGGGCTCAAGAGAGAGGAGAATGAGAGTTATTGCTTGATGGTTACGGACTTTCTATTTGGTGTGTTGAAAAAGTTTTGGAAACAGTGGTGATGGCTGCAAAACAGTTAATGTATTTAATGCCATGGAAATATACACTTAAAATGGTTAAATGGCAAATTTTATTTTGTATATATTTTATCACAACAAACAAGATTGCTGAAATAAAAAAATCTCTAAATTCTATTTCTTTTTTCACTCCTACAAGTTTTTAAGTAAGTTTCTTGAAGTCAGAGACTAGAGAAAGGGGAGGGTAGATAACAGCATTGGAGATGAATTTTGAAAGCAAAGATTATGTAATGGTTTATCTCTGTTAACTCCCTAAATCCTAGAAAAGACCATGCAAACTGGGAAGAGAACTACACGCACATATTTGAATATAGTGGATATTAAATAAAAGATGACTGATTTGAATTGAAAAGGAAAAAAATGAATGAGTGAACAATGATATAAGAACACAAAAGAAGTAAGAGTATTCCCATCCAAGTAGTCATTCAACAAGAACTTCATCGTGTAATAGCATGCAGCAAGAACCTGGATTATCCCATTTTTCTAAAAGGACATGTGGCAGTGTTCTTAAATCTTACATGATCTTTGCATACCAAAATTTACTTAATACAAAGAGGATAGCAATGTTTAAATTCTTATTTACTTAATACAAAGAGGATAGCAATGTTTAAATTCTTATTAAAATATCTAATAAGATTGTTTATTATTATCCCTTATTCTTATGTAAATTATTTCTATAATTACCTCAAAAAATAAAAAGTAAAAAGGATCCCTTGGACCTAGGACCTGAAAAACGTGATGACTATTTTTCCTGGTATACTGAAAGCTAATATATTTCCACTATCTACTGAAAGGCTTTGATGAAATTAACACCCCAGTAGTAGTGAGCAATACTGGAGCCCAGATCTTGATTTCTAACCATTTCTCATTAAAAAGAAACAGAGCTCTTCCAAGAAATAGTCAATTTCAGGACTCAGGCAAGAAAACTACAAGGTAAGCCTGGGATACCTTGTGCCCAAAACCAGAGTAATCATCAAGGAATTATGGAACATGCCAAAAGGATGCAAGAGCTAGCTTCAAGGGGCTCCCATTGGCCAAACTGAAACAATTTAAGCATTAGAACGAATAATGACAAATTAACACACACTAAATGTTAAAAAAAAAAAAGTTTATAGTAATACTAAAAGAGGGGAAGGGGCTTTTCTTTACAGAAAACTGCCAGCTAACAACATAGATGGTTAGAAAATCACTAATTTGCAAATATTAACAAAATAACTAATTCAGACAAGGAATACCCATGGTAAAGGGTGTGTGGAACAGGGTATGTACAGTCTTCAAGCATTATTATTATTTAAAGCATTTAATCCTGTTTATACAGGGGAAAGGGTACTTTTATGGTGGAAAGATCTGGCAGATGCCACCTTAAACAAGTAATTAGCAACACCAATCATAGGATAATGTAACATATATCTCCTGCTGTGAGGCAGTGAGAAGCTATCATCATCTATGTAGGATTGTTGCCATAAATGTTTAACTTTATTTTTTCATGATTTTATTCAACACACATCTCCAAATTGTGGGCCATTCCAAAAGAAAACTTCCATCAACTCTTCAAAAATACCAAATTTATAGACAAAAAGATGGCAAGGGGGTTGCTGTAGGTCAGGAGCCTAAGGGAAAAGATAACCAAATGCAATCTTTCATCGAATCTTGGATGGAAAAACAGCTATAAAAGACATTTTTAGAAAAACTGAGGACATCTGAGTATATTAAATAATAACATTGTGTGCCAATGTTCATATCTTGGGTATGAAAAAAAGATATTATGTTTATGTAGGAATATGACCCTGTTCTAAAAGAATATGATAAGCTTAAGTATTAGAGACATGATGATGTCTGCAATTTACTTTCAAATGGTTCAACAAAAAAAAAAAAGAAATACAAACATAAAAAGAAAAATCAAATGGTACAAAATATTATTGATGACTCTAAACTATTCTTTAAACTTTTCTGTTGTTTTACAATTTTTCAAAATAAACAGTTGTAGCTTAAACAAGAAAAAATTGCCCCCCAAAAAAACACTGCCCTAGGGCAGACTAAAAAGATTGGAACTCACACCAATCTGGAGATGAAGGAAAGAATGATGCAAGCTAAAAGATTTTTAAACCCATACTAAAAATATTAGATGAGAAGACAACATCAAGCACTTATGGTTGAAGCATGCACTCTGCACCTCCTCTTCCCTTTCCCTAACAGTTTTGGAACTATTCTTGTCTTGTACTGTAATCTGGAGAGACCTAATATAATGAAAGTGGGGATCCCCCCCTTGAAATATTGTATCTTAATGTTTATTAAGAAATTCCAGGGGCGCCTGGGTGGTTCAGTTGGTTAAGCGTCTGTCTTCGGCTCAGGTCAGGATCCCAGGGTCCTGGGATCGAGCCCTACATCGGGCTCCTTCTCAGCGGGGAGCCTGCTTCTCCCTCTGCCTGCCTCTCCCCCTGCTTGCGCGCTCTCTCCCTCTGACAAATAAATAAATAAAATCTTAAAAAAAAAAAAAAGAAATTCTGAAAGACTAAACTCAAAGTTGTTTTTTTCTCACGGCACATGACTGGTATGATATTAAGTGCAAACAAGAGTAACAAAAACAAGTTGTTCTAAAGTAAAATATAATTTACAAGTAATTAGGTCTAAAAACTCATTTACATAAAAAATATACCTTCAGCCATAAACAAACTTATATATAACTTACAACTCTGCCTCCCTTAGAAGTGAAAAAAAAAAGGAGAACCTCAACATTAGAAAGATCAAACATACTCCTCAATATATTACTTATAATACTCAATTTAGAAATAGCATTTTCTAGAGGCAGCTGCATGGCTCAGTAGGTTAAGCGTCCAACTCTTGATTTCCACTAAGGTCATGATTTCAGGGTCATGGGATCAAGCCCTGCCAGCTCCGTGCTCAGCATGAAGTCTGCTTGAGTCTCCCCTCTCCCTCTCTTTAAAAAAAAAAAAAAAAAAAAAAGATGGGGCGCCTGGGTGGCTCAGATGGTTAAGCGTCTGCCTTCGGCTCAGGTCATGATCCCAGGGTCCTGGGATCAAGTCCCGCATCGGACTCCCTGCTCAGTGGGGAGCCTGCTTCTCCCTCTGCCTCTCTCTCTCTCTCTGTCTCTCATGAATAAATAAATAAAATCTTTAAAAAAAAATTAAAATTAAAATTAAAAAAAAAAAAGAGAGAAGAAGAAGAAAGAAAAAGCATTTTCTAATTCAACACCTGGGGCACCTGGGTGGCTCAGTTGTTAAGTGTCTGCCTCCGGCTCAGGTCATGATCCCGGGGTCCTGGGATTGAGCTCCGCATCAGGCTCCCTGCTCTGCAGGAAGCCCGCTTCTCCCTCTCCCTCTCCCCGTTTGTGATCCCTCTCTCGTTTTCTCTCTCTGTCAAATAAACAAATAAAATCTTTAAAAAAATAAATATTGCATTATTTGTTTCAGAGGTACAGATCTGTGATTCAACAATTAATAAAATTTCAATACCCATTCAGAAAAACTCTTAGCTAACTAGGAATATAGGGAAGTTTCCTTAATCTGATAAAAAGTAAATACTAAAAATATCCACAGTAAACATCACATTGATGGTGAAATTTGGAAAGTTTACCCCTAACACCCACCATCACCATTTTTATTCAACCTTGCACTAGAAATTCTAGCCAGGGGGCACCTGGGTGGCTCAGTCGTTAAGTGCCTGCCTTCAGATCAGGTCATGATCCCAGGGTCCTGGGATGGAGCCCCGCATCGGGCTCCTGCTTGGAGCCTGCTTCTCCCTCTCTCACTACCCCCCTTGTGTTCCCTCTCTTGCTGTCTCTCTCTCTCTGTCAAATAAATAAAATCTTTAAAAAAAAAAAAAGAAAAGAAATTCTAGCCAGTGCAAAAGGCAAGAAAAAGAAATAAAAAGCATGAGAATTGGAAGGATAAAATAAGGCAATTTGAGGAATCACAACAAAACTTACACTACCAGGTATCAAGAGGACTTATAAAGCTATAATAATTAGTGTAGGTCTGCAAGAAAAGACAAACAGGCCCCTGGAACAGAGTCAAGAAATGGACCCACACATACAGTTACCTTATTTATGACAAAGCTAATGATGCAATGGAAAGAGGACAATCTTTCCAATAAATAGTGATGGGGTAACTAGGAATGGTAAAAATGAAACCTGACCTCAATCCCCCATTATACACAAAATCAACTTCAGGTAGACTGTAGATCTAAACATGAAAGGCAAAACAATAAAGCCAGAAGATAAGAGAATATCTTCAGAACATTAGGGTAGGAAAGACTTCCTAAAAACAAGACAAAAAACAAAAAACAAAAACCACCAATCATAAAGGATTGTTAAAATTCAGAATTTCTTCTCTTCATCAAAGGACACCATTACAGAGTGTTAGTCAAGCCACAGACTAGAGAAGAAATTTACAAAGCATTCCTAAAAAAGCACTCATATCGGGGCACCCGGGTGGCTCAGATGGTTAAGCATCTGCCTTCGGCTCAGGTCATGATCCCAGAGTCCTGGGATCGAGCCCCACGTCGGGATCCCTGCTCAGTGGGGAGCCTGTTTGTCCCTCTCCCTCTGCCATTTCCTCCACTTGTGCTCTCTGGCTCTATCTCTCTGTCAAATAAATAAAATCTTAAAAAAAAAGAAAAGCACTTGTATCAAAAGTACATAAAGAACTGCTATAAACCAATTAGAATATGGTGAACATCCCAATGGAAAATGGACAAGAGATGAGCAGGTATTTTACCAAAAACAAACAAAACAAAAAAGCAAGTGGCCAATAAAATATTTGAAAAGGTGATCAACCCCAGTAGTCAATATTAAAATGGCTAGCCAATATGAAACAGATAAACAGTACCACGTGGAGATGAGAATGTGCAATAGCTGGAACTTTCACCCACTGCTGACAAGGAGTGTAAACTGGTATAACCACTTTGGAAAACAAGGTTTATAGATAGAACTGAAGACAAATACCCCATTAGAAGTTCACAGCAAAAAGTACAAACAACCCAAATTGTTCACCTGAAAAATCAAGAGAGTCAATGAAGATTCTAATATCAGCCTAGCACACACAGAATTTTCGTTATATTATATATAATACAACCCCCCAATCCCGCTATCCCTTTCTTCACACACGAGAAATGGATGCTTATAATTGAAGATCAGTATGATTCTCAAAACACATTCCAATGGCTTCTCGTATCATAAAAATAAAAACCAAAATCCTTACAATAGCCTGGCACAGCTCTCACCTTGACTCATTCTGAGCTGGTTGCCAGGACTAGAAAACTCTTTTCCAAAATATCCTCCTTAACCAAAGCTTTCTTTCCTACCTAGCTTTACCTATCACAAACCATTGGACATTTTAAACGTGCCTATTCCATGCCTTTACCACTAGAATGTAATCTCCACAAAAGCAAGGACTTTGTTTTGTTCATTACTGTATCCTCAGCAGAGGACGGCATGTAATAGGTATGTGCTTGTCATGTGGCAGATACATGCCTGGCATGCAGTAGTGCTCAATATTTGTTGAAAAGTTACATGTTTGGATTCTGGGCTTGGAGAGAACAGCTGTTGTATGAGGTACATGGCTGACAGTTTCTTAAACTATGTGCAGTTCAGTTTATGTGAAATGTGAAATGTGAAAACCCTCCATTAAGTTAAATTAATTGTTCTGCCTTATAAAGAATTTGAAAGATTTACTGTTAATCCAGGTTCTATATCAGGAAAGTATAAATTATTCCAAACTCCAACTGATAATTATAAGAGCCACTCAGCAGTAATCATAACAAAATAATACTATACTCATGAATTCTCCAAAGTTACTATTATCTATAAACCTATGAAAACAATATTATACACCACTTTTTTCACATTACAATAAAATCTCAGTAATTCTGCTAATAAAAAATAGTAGTACCTGGAAATATAAAATGCAGATATTGTAGAAATATTACCCTTGCCAAGAAACCAAAATTTCAACATAATGCAACTCTAAGAACTAGATTTAACAAGATCTAAGCATCAGGAAACTTCCCTAGAACAGCCCACTACAGTCCCAGATCATAACTCTTATGGCATAGGTCAGTCTAGAAAGGCTCCAAAGTAGCTCACATTTTCCACCAAATATTTTACTGCCATTGGTAAAAACATATTTAGTTAAAAGGAAAAAAAAAAAAAGATGAGCCAAGTTCTTTCTTGTCCCACTGTAATCTGACAGAGAATTAAGAGCAAATAAAACCTCCAAGGAAAAAAGAAAAAAGGAAATCAACTGGGGAACGGATGTTTGAATAAATTATATCTATCAATTCTGGAATAACCAAGAAAATAAACCACATTAACTGGTGTTCAAACTAGCCAAGGGCCATTTTTCAGGCCCAGAATGTATTTAGCAATTAAAGATAAAACATCCCAGTTTTCATTACAATTAATTAAAGTAAGTTTTATCAACAGCCTTTATTGAAAGAGCTAAAATCCCATCCAATTTCACTCACTTTTAGCTAAAATAAGAAATGAAATTGTGTGCTTTAAAAACATTTAATGGTGTTTTCCTATATAAACTGTGAATACTTATTTACATACATACATATAAATATAACTGTAACCACACTACACATACTGCTCTACAATTTTTAATGCCTGAATAAAAGCTCCTCATACTATCATGATTTAATCAATATCCTAACGTTGGATTTTTAGCTTTCCATTATTATAAACAAAGCTGCAGGGAACCTTTCTGTATGTCTTTTTGCTAAATCAAAAAGGAATAAACAGATGCTTTAAAAAAGTTTTTGAAAATGTTTCAGCTTTGATGCTATAAATGAAAGCAATGTTAAAATATTTGATCCTGTCCATTTATTACAGATGTTGCCATTTGTTGAGGCTGGGGCTCATTTATGCCCCTCCTTTGTCTTTTTTCCTTAGTCACTAATTTTTTGTACTTGTTGTTCATTGCTCCAAAATATAAACAAGGAAAAAAGAGAGAGGAACCAACTTGTCATACTTCTTAGTTGAATTTGAAACAAAAAATCCAAAAAACAAAAAACAATGCGAGCAACATTTAAACCACATTACCTGGCAGCCGTTCTCAAACAAGGCTCCCAGTGAAAATAATGCCCTATATCTAAGGTATCCACTGTATGTGATGAATTAATTTCTCTCCTCTACATCTAAAGCCTACTAGCTAGGTACACACACACACACACACACACACACACACACACACACACACTCTCTCTCTCTCACTCTCTCTCTCTCTCTCTCTCTCTCTCTCTCTCTCTCTCTCATATCATTTTCGTCAGGTGTTAGTTCTTTCTCACATTGGGAAAACCACTGGAAAAACCCAAGTCCTAAAGCACATTTAAATGGATTTATATTTAAAAAAATACTAAGTGCCACACAAATATAAAGCTACAATGACATTTTTCCTTTTTTCATTCTAAGAATGTCCCAATACTTCTATTTTACTGTACTATACCTGGGTTGGTTTTAAAGCCTAAATAAAGTCCCTCACAAAAAAATTTTAATTGAATATTTACTAGGTAAATTTTCCTATACTAAACTATACTTAAAGTATAGCTATCTAACCAGTATATTTTGTGGCATTATGGGTCTCCTGTTCACTGCAGCAGATCCCTTAAAATACAGTGTAGTCTACTTATGGAAGGCTTTATCATCAACTGGGAATGATCTTACATACCCATCACACACACACACACACACACACACACACACACACACACACACACGCTTATTTTATGTGCCAAAACATTAACACAACACAGAAATTTGGTAACATAATGTTTACTGAAAATAGTTATTTAGGTTCCCACAGGACTGTAACTGAAAAAGCAGTCTTCAAATGTAACTGACTATACTACACCAGAAAGCTGTTCAGAGCACCCCAAAATGTATCCTTTGTATTTCAGCCACACTAACATCAGAATAAAACTAAGGATATCTCTTTTTACCATGACAAATAGAAGAAAACATATCAAAGTCAGCATTATGCGCATGTTATACTATGAAAGAGACAAGAGTAATTTCTCCACAGAACAGACTAAAGGCAATGGGAACACCATCTTCTGAGGGTCTGTTTCACATTTCCTAAAAGAACAAAAAATGTAAATACTTTTGCCAAAAATGAACAAATTGTTCTCATAAAGAGCTGTCTTTTCTTTTTCTCTTAAAAAATATTAAGATCCATTAACGTCTTATAATTTAAATACTCAATACTTGTTGGATTAAAAAAAAAGCCAAGTTTAAAACCCAGCAGTCGTATAAGGCACTAGAAAAAAAATGGCTCTCAGAAAAGGAAATACAATGCATAAAATAATTTAGAACTAGAAAGAGTAGGAAAGATTCCCACAGTCATCCTAACAGGTGGTTTCCAATCAAACCAGAATTTTTTAGGTTCTATAAAAAGTCCCTCATCTAGCTGAACTGAGTATATTTATATACCTATGTAAATAGTTATTTTTATACAGGAATGTTCAATAGAAAGTTAGGAATTCCCACTGTTAAAAGTTTTGCAACAACTTCCTAACCCTTTTAACCAAGATACTCCCAGTATGGCCTAGGACATTTTAAGTAAAGTAATGCTGCTTGTCAAAGTAAGAATTTCAAACTCAGGAAGTAACTTGAACCTGAAATGCTACAGAATCCAAAGGGAAAAAATCTCAGATTAAACAATAACACCGTATTTCTTAAACTGGGCATACTTCTTCGTACACAATCCCATTAGGAAATGCAAAATTTTCTTCTCTCTACACTGGCAGATTAAAACTCACGTATGATACGACTGGAGTTAAAATGGAATAAAATAGCGTCCTATCCTGACAAAAACTAAACCACCAAAGCTGGAATTGCACATGAAGACTATCATTACAAACCTAATAAAACTTCTAAATGCAATCAGATAAAGAGCATACATTTTAGCAACAATTTTTTTAAAAGCTAGTAAGGTGAGCACCTCCATTTACCGCGTACCCCAAACCAAAAATACTTCCCACGCACTGTTGCATTCATTAAGTCTAAAAACTCACTTTGATATGCAAGTTAAACAGATTGTCACCTCCCTCTTTCCCATCCCTTCCCTCCCCTCGAAGGTCAAAGGGCTCCAGACAAAAGACAACAAAAGCACGTGACAAAAGTTTCTCCCAACACTTTCTCTCTCCAGGCCTAGAGGCTGTGCTCCTCCCCAGTACCGGGTCAGGATCGAGCTGGGCCCCACACCAGACGACTGCGGCCCACAGAGGGCAGGAGGGGGCTGCCGGGGCGGGCGAGGGGGAGAGGGATCGGACCCCGAGGAGGGTCCCAGCCCCGGGAAAGGGGGCGCGGGCGCTTCCCGAGACCACCGGCGGAAGCGCCGGGCCCGGAGCGCGGCCTGTTACCTTTTCCTGCTCCTCGCGGAGCCGCGCCACCTCCGGGGCGCGCAGCGGCGCCGCGGCCGAGGCTGAGGCCGAGGCCGAGGCCGAGGCGTGGGGCCCGGGGTCGGGCGGGGCCTCCATGGCGGGGGCGCCGGGACCTCAGCGGGGCGAACGAGTCCTAAACAAATGTTTATGGAGTCGGCGTGGCCGGCGGCTGCCCAGCGCCCGCGTGCTCGCCCTCATGCACTGCGCGCCCCGCGCTGAGGAGGCCGCGCCTGCCTTCTCCGCTGCCGCGGCGGCCGCTGCTCGCGTCCGGGCTGCCCGCGGCCGCATCTCACACACGCATGCCGCCCGCCGCCGCCGCCGCCGCGGGCTCGAAGCAGCAGGCGGGCCACTGAAAGCCGGAGGCGCCTGTCCGGTGGCCGGGCCGAGACAGGCGTCCTGTGGCGGCCGCGCCTCCTCCGCACCTCCCTCGTAAGCTCCACCCCTCGCCCCGCCCCGCGCGGCACGCCGGGAAGCGCGCGCGCAGCCTCCGCCCTTGGCCCCGCCCCGGTGAGTCACGTGGTGCTGGAGCGGCGCGACTTGGGTAGGCTTAGCAGAGGCTGCGGTGGGTTGTAGCCCTCTGGAAGCTTTCCTTCTAGCGGGATTGACGCTCAGTGAGCGCTCGTGGAAGTGGGCGCTATTATCCTTGTGCCTTCTTCATCCTCCATGAGCCAGTTGTTTAGCGCTGCATGTGGCGATAGGAGCTTAGTTCATGCACCAAAGCTGTTTCCTAAGAACATTTAATTTTAGCAAAGTCAACTCCTTCCTGTGCCTGTTTAATGAATTAAAATATGCAATTATACTTTGCCGTGTATTAATTACTGTGCTTATATTAATACAGTGCTATGTTTGGACTATTTAAGAGATTTTTCAAGGATAACTTTGCCCATTCTTTTTCTCTTATTTTAGAACTATGCCCTTTTTCTCATACTGTACACAGTCTCTGTACACAGTAGGCACCCATTTAATGCTTACTGGCTGGAACTGGCCTTGGCCTTACAACCACCTCTGCTCCAACCCCTAACAGAAATAGATGGATCCTGTTCCTTCAGCATTGTACAGATGGGAATAGGCTTGGAGTTACCTGCAGTTTACACCTTTGTGTGCCTGCTTGCTCTATCTCTCTTCCCTCTCTCCTGCCTGCTTCCCAGTCCAGATGCACCCTTTTTCCATTTGCTTCAAAGGAAGACAGAAGGAAAACTTGGGCAAATGATAATGTTAATTCCTCTCTTTTCCTCACTGCATATCCAACATCAACATCTTCGAAAGAGGCTGAATCTGACTGCTCATACCACCTCCTCTAGCTCCATCATCATCTCTCTGACCTCAGCCACCTCAGTAGCTTCTTCTCTGGCCTCCTTGTTTCCACTCTTTCACCCTGAAATGGACATGGTCAGCTGCCCACCCGACCTCCCCTTCTTCAGATGGTCAGCCTAGCCCACACAACTCCTGTGCCTTTAGGAAGCTGACCGACCCCCAGCTCCAGTCTAAAGGCAATGCATTTACCCCATAAGTGGCTGATTCAGGAATGGGTATGTGACACTTCACAGACAGAGGTTTCCAGAAGGCTTCTGAAAAAGTTCTCCCTCATGCTTTGGAAGCATTTCCATAAAAAATAAAAAAAAATCTATCCCTTGGTGGGGAAGTACAAAACATATTTCAGGTCTAGTAAGACTGCCTAGACATTTCCTAGACTCAGAATGTAGTTGAGTCTGTGGTCAGCAGAGCCAAGAGACAGAACTTGAGTTCTTGACTATTTCATAGAACTTGATTCAGGGCTGAATCAGCCAATTCTGAAATCTGCATTACCTCTGGACTTCTGGTTAACGAAGCCAGTAAATTTCCCAACTGATTAAAGCAGTTTGCATCAGGTTTTCTATCACTAGCAGCCAAAGACTGATTCATGCCCCCCCCAATCTATTCTCAGCTCAGCAGCCTGAAGAAGCTTTTAAAAATAACCAGATCATGTCATTCTCCGTGTTTGAGCCCTCCATGACTTCCCCCTGCAACTAGAATAAAACCCAGATGTCCTACTAGAATTCCATATTATCTGACCCACCTTTCCCACTTCCTTGCATGCCCCCTGCCACTCGTATCAGTCACAATTGATTTCTCCCTTCTCCTGCCTCCAGGTCTTGGCACTGGCTGATCTTTCTGCCTGCCGTACTTCTGCCAGATCTTTGCATGGTCTACTCCTTTGCATTACTCAGGCCTCAATCCAAATGAAGAGGCTTTCCTGACATCCTTCCCATAGAAGGCCCTCCCCTCTCCTCCAAGCATCCTCCAGCACCTCACTTTTTAAATGTTCATAACACTTACTACTTTTTAGGATTCTCACTTTTATTTGCTTCCATGCTAGTTACCATCTCTTCACACTAGAACACCAGCTCCATGAGAGCAGGGACGTGTTAGACATTCCATGAACATTTTCTGCTTGCTAGAGCTCAGAAGTGACAGCAGAAGAACTTGAACTATAAACCCAGACAGACCCAAGTTGTGATCCCAACTCTGCCACTTGCCTGTTGACAAGCCTTAGGCAAGATACTTAACCTCCTTCCAAACTTCATTAACTTGTACAACAGGTCTTAAGTGATACCTGCCTCAGGGTTGGCTTGAAGAATAAGAGTGATCACAATTGTAAAACTTCCTCCATCCATCTAAAATCCTTCAAATTATAATCACTCATTCAGGTGAACATCAGCCACCCCAAAACACCTTCAACAAAAGAAAGTGAAATTTCGGCAAATATTGTTGACCCCCTTCCATGTACCAGGCCCTCCACCAGACACGGGGGACATGAGGGGAGCAAGGCAGGCACCAGAACTGTCCACGGATCTTGGAGTCAACGGAGGGTTGCAGACCTTAGATGAGGTTTTAACAATTCTATGGGAAGGTTGTCCTTAACCCCCAGATCAAAAGATCATCCCCTGCAGGAAGTTCCCCTAGTACTTCATCTGCTTATTCGTAGGGTTGACACTGATCACTTTAATCCTTGTAGTGTGTGGTTTTTCTGTACATTTCAGCCTCCCCTCCAAGGAAAGGATGAAATCTTCCTTAAATCTGAAAAATACATAGCAACAAGCATGGCAGTTGCTGCAGTTTGTTGCCATCTCTCAGATGCCAGTGACAGAAACCGAACTTAGAGTGACTTATGCAAAAAAAAAAAAAAAAAAAAAAAAAAAAAAATTAAAGGCAGGGTTCAGGGGGACATCAGGCAAATAGTGGAGTAGGAGGCCCTACGGATCAGTTCCTTCATCAAAACAACATCTAGTTTCTATCAACTAGAAACAGGAAACACTTCAGAGTTAATTATTTTGCGAACTCTGGAACCTGAACAGATACAAAAACCAGGAGAGTGCTTGAATGAAGGAAGAGGTCGCTAACTGTTGGTCAGAGGATAGTGGTGGGGAGGGGTTTGTGAGAACCAGAGGCCAAGCCCCATTCCTCAGCCCCCACCCCACCATGCAGCTGTGGGATTAGCAGCCAGCATTCCTGGAGTGGTTGGCTGATGCCAGGGTGAGCAGTAAGATCCTTGTTCTCCAAAACTTTGGGGTTATGCATTTTGGTCAGTCTACCAGCTCCCTGAGAGACTGGTGGAGACAGCACCAACTCTTGTCTGGGTTTTAGCTTTCTGGAATCCTGGCAGTTTCCCCTGATAGCATCTATTGGAAGATTTAAAGGGACAGACACTTTTTTTTTTTTTTAAGGAAATCTTTGTCAAATCACTGAATGGCTGCAGAGCTAACAGAACAGAAACTTCAGTGACCATACATACCAAGGAATACACTTTGAAAAAAAAGGTTGGAAAATCACTAAGCAAATGGTGGCAACCTCCAACAAGAAAAACTCAGCAATCCCTGAGGAGCAGGAAAACTGGATTTCCAGAGTTACCGCATGATAATACTCAAAATGCTCAGTCCTCAGCAAACGTTATAAAACATTCCAAAAAACAAGGATGTAAAGCCAATTCACAGAAGAAACAATAATTACGAACCATCCCTAAGGAAGCCCAGACATTGGCAATATTAGTCAAAGACATTAAATCAACTGTCTTAAATATACTTAATAAGCTGAAGGAAATCATAGACAAAGAACTAAAGGAAACCACAAGAACAATGTATGAACAAATAGGGAACGGCAATAAAGATATCAAAATTATAAAAAGGAACAAAATGAAAACACTAGAGCTGAAAAATACAATAAATAAAAAATAAAATAATAAATTCACTAGAGGAGCCAGAAGGCAGATTTGAGCAGGCAGAAGAAATAATCAGCAAACTTGAATATAAGACACTCAAAATTATCCAGTCAGCTACAGAAAGAAAAAAAAAGTGAAGAGATAGGAACAGAGCCTATGAGCCCAAGGGACACCACCAAGCATACCAACATTTGCACAACAGGAGTTCCAGGAGAAGAAAGAGAGAAAGTGACCAAAAATTTTGAAAAAATAATGGCAGAAAACTTCCAAAATTTAATGACAGATTTGAATACACACATCCAAGAGGACTAAGCAACTCCAAGCGGTATAAACTCAGAGATGTATATAACTGAGATACATTATAGTCAGATTGACAAAACACAAAAACAAAAAGACAGTCTTGAAAGCAACAAGTAACAAGTGACTTGTCATATACAAGGAATCCTCAATAAGATTAACAGACAATTTCTAATCAGCAATCATGGAGGCCAAAGGGCATATTCAGTTCTGAAAGGGAAAAACTACCTCTCAACAAAGAATTCTATATTAGACAAACTGTCTTTCAAGAATGAAGGAGAAATTAAAACATTTACAGATAAATAAGAGCTGAAGGAGTAGACCTGCTTACTAGTAGACCTGCTTTGCAAGAATTGCTAAAGTGAGTCTGTTGGGCTGAAATAAAAGAACACTAGACAATAACTCAGTCATATGAGAAATAGAGAACTGATAAAAGTAGTAACTACATAGGTAAACATAAAAACCAGTATTGTTGTAGGTCTGGTTTGTAATTCTTCTTTTTTCACCTAAATCTAAAAGACAAATGTATAAAACAATCATAATAAATCTATGTTAATTGGGCACACCATGTATAGAAATGTGATCTGGGACAATAACAATATAAAGGAGAAGGGCAAAACTGTAGAGGAGCCCAGTGTATACTATTGAAACTAAGTTGGTTTTATTCAAACTGGGGTGTTATAAGTTTAAGATGTTAATTATAGTTCACAAGGCAACTACTATAACAATAACTAAAATATATACAGACAAGGAAAGAAGGGAATCAAAATGATACACTACAAAATAATCTAATAAATACAAAAATGTAGGAAGTGAAGAACAGAAAACATAAAAGATACACAAAAACAAATAGCTATTTGGCAGAATTAAGTCATTCTTTATCAATTATTTATCTAAGTGTAAACAGAGGGGCACCTGGGTAATGCAGTTAGTTAAGCATCCAACTCTTGGTTTCAGCTCAGGTCAAGATCTCAGGGTCATGAGAATTGTCATGGACTGAATGTTTCCCCAAAATTATTATGTTGAAGACCTAATCCTCAAGGTACTGAATTTGGAGAGAGATCCTTTGTGAAAGTAATTAAGGTTAAGTGAGGTCATAAGAATGGGGCCCCACCCAATAGAATTAGTGTCCTTACAAGAAGAGGCACCAGAAAGCTCATTCTCTCCACATACACACTGAGGAAAGGCCATGTGAGGACACAGTGAAAAAGCAGTCGTCTATAAGTTAGGAAAAGATCTGTCACTAGAAACTGAACTTGCTTCATCAGGAACTTCTAGCCTTCCAAACTCTGAGAAAATAAATTCCTGTTGCTTAAACCACCCAATCGGTGGTATTTTGGGCTCGTAGCCCAAGAAGATTAATAAAACAATGCTCCTCAAAGCAGTCTGTAGATTCAAAGCAATCCCTATCAAATCCCAATGACATGTTTTGCAGAAATAGAAAAACGCATCCTAAATTTCACATGGAATTGCAAGGTACCCTCAATAGCCAAAAACAATCTTGAGAAAGATCAAAGTTGGAAAAGATCTCACACTTCCTGATTTCAAAACTTACTGCAAATCTACAGTAATCAAAACACTGTTACTAGCATAAGGATAAACACATAGACCAATGGAACTGAATAAAGAGCCCAGAAATGAACCCTCCCCTATATGGTAAATTAATTTTTGACAGGAGTTCCCAGATCATTCAATGGCGAAAGAATAGTCACTTCAACAAACGGCACTAGAGAAACTGGATGTGGATGTCCACATGCAAAAGAATGACATTGGACCCTGACCTTACACCATATACAAAAATTAACTCAAAATGAATAAGACCTAACTCTTAGAAGAAGTCATAGGGGAAAATCTTCATGATTTTGGAATTGGCAATTTCTTAACTATGACACCAAAAGCACAGGCAACAAAAAAAATACAGGTATATTTGATTTCATCAAAATTAAAAACTTTTATGCATCAAATGACACTATCAAGAGAATGAAAAGACAATATAGGGAGGAAATATTTGCAAATCATATCTTATAAGGGTTTAATATCAAGAATATCTACCTATACCTATATTTATCTCTCTATATGGATAAAGATATATCTCCTACAACTCAACAACAACAGAAAACAATTCAAAAATTGGCAAAGGACTTGAATAGACATTTCTCCGAAAAAGATGGTACAAATGGCCAATAAACACATGAAAAGATGCTCAGTGACCCTAACCTTTAGGGAAATGCAAGTCCAAACCACAATGAGATACCACTTCAAGGTCGCTGGGATGAATACTGTGAAGGAGGAGGAAGGGAAAGAAGAAAGGAAGGAAAGAGGAAATAACAAGTTTTGGCAAGGATGTAGAGAAATTGGAACATTCTGTCATTGCTGTTGGGAATATAAAATGATATGGCTACCATGGGAAAGTTTGGCAGTTTCTCAAAAAGTTAAATGTAGGGGCGCCTGGGTGGCTCAGTCGGTTAGGCGTCTGCCTTCAGCTCAGGTCATGATCCCAGGGTCCTGGGATGGAGCCCCGCGTCGGGCTCCCTGCTCAATGGAGAGTCTGCTTCTCCCTCTCCCTCTGCCTGCCTCTCTGCCTATTTGTGCTATCTCTCTGTCAAATAAATAAATAAAATTAAAAAAAAAAAGTGAAATGTAGAGTTACCATATGAACCAATAATTTCACTCCTAGACACAGACCCCAAAGAAGTGAGAACAGATACTCAAACAAATACATCTATGTTCGTAGCAGCATTACTCAAGCAGACAAAAGGTGAAAAAAAAATCAAGTTTCCATCAACAGATAAATAGATAAACAAAATGTGGTATGTATATTTATACTGTGTGTGTATATATATATGCATATGAACATTATTTAATCATCATAATGAAGAATTAAGTTCTGATACATGCTGCAACATTGATGAATCTTGAAAACATGAAATAATGTAAAATAAATATGAAATTATGAGAACATAAGTGAACTAAGCCAGATGAAAAGTACAAATATAGTATTATTCCACTTATATGAAATATCTAAAGCAGGTAAATTCATGGAGACAGAAAGTAGATGAGAGGTTACCAAGGCCTGGGGGTGGGGGGAAGGGAGATGGGGCTCATTGCTCAATGGTTACAGAGTTTCTGTTTGGAGTAATAAAAGAGTTCTGGAACTAGTGGTGACACAACATTGGTTAAATGTTATACAACATTGTGAATGCACTCAATGCCACTCAATTGTACACTTAAAGATAGCTAAAATCATAGATTTTATGTTATATTTTCCAAAAGAAAGAAAGAAAGAAAGAAAGAAAGAAAGAAAGAAAGAAAGAAAGAAAGAAAGAAAGAAAGAAAGAAAGAAAAGAATGAGGGGCGCCTGGGTGGCTCAGTCAGTTAAGTGTCTGCCTTCGGCTCAGGTCATGATCCCAGGGTTTTGGGATCGAGCCCCACATCGGGCTCCTTGCTCAGCGGGAAGCCTGCTTCTCCCTCTGCCCCTCTTCCACTTATTCTTTTTCTCTCTCTCTCTCCAATAAATAAATAAAGTCTTTAAAAAAAAAAGGAACAAAGAAACAAACAATGAGCTTTGTTGCCTCCTGTAACTGAAAAGTTCAGTGATAGTTTCAGATAAGGC
This sequence comes from Eumetopias jubatus, assembly GCF_037043125.1. Taxonomy (NCBI): domain Eukaryota; kingdom Metazoa; phylum Chordata; class Mammalia; order Carnivora; family Otariidae; genus Eumetopias; species Eumetopias jubatus. The sequence continues at coordinate 43,162,345 of NW_028274816.1, read as the reverse complement.
CAGACCCAGGAGCTCAATATGGACAGGTCTTTCTGCTCCTCTTTGTGCTTTCTTCTGCATTGGCTTTATTCTGAAGCAGTTTCCTTAAACATGGAGGCTCCCAACATTCCAAGTCATCAAAGTACATATTTAGCAATCTCTGGGAAGAAGGTACCTCTTTCTTCCTAGATCGGTGGGCTTCATTATCCACAGCTAGAGCCCAAGAGGAGGGGATGGGTCAACTCCATTCCAAACATAATGATTACGGGTATGAGGTGTCTTCCCAAAGAAAATCTGAAGACATAGGAGAGGATGCTATGCAGGCAAACCCTCAAATGCCCACTATAAGCTTCAGGGCTTCAACAAGAGCTGCTGGCCCCCAGGAGCCTGGATATTCCTTGCCTTTTCAAAATTTTTATTTTTTTAACCTACTCTTTTCCCTGGTGTAGAAGTTAGACAACCATAAAATGATAAATAATACCAGAAGAAGAAAGATGAGAGTCCTAAATGATCCACTTAGTGGATGATCAAATGCCTGTGTCAATTAGGATTTATTAAGTTGCAAATGTGTTACAAACTGCCTTAATTTAAAAGACAATTTATTGGCTCTTAATACAGAAAAGTTCAGGAGTGGGTCAGCTTTCAGGTGTGGCCTGATTAAGTGGCTTCAACAACAACAGTTGGGCTTGCTTTCTCTTCTCTGAGCCCTGCCTTCTGCTGCATCTACATCATTCTCAGCTGTCTGGGAGCTCCAGGCTCCCAGCCTCTAGGGTCAAGTGGGTAACTCTGCCTGCTCTGAGTGAGAAAGAGAAGCATCAGTCTCTGGGTTTTCCCAGCCAAAGGCTCAGAGCATCCCATAGTCTCTGAACTGGGTCACATGCCCTGTCCTGAGCCAATAACGTGGCTCGAGGACAGTGAAATTTGGACTAGCACCCAACACCATGCACCCCGGAAGCTCAGGCCCTGTACCAAAGGAGAGGGAGGGATGCTGGGTGACCGAAAAATCAAGCAAATGTTTGTGATACCTCATGTACTCACAGGAGTTTGGTAAAGATGGTTTGTTGGGGCATTTGGTTGGCAAATTGGGACTTTAGGCTTGATGGCTGTGCTTCCCCCCTCCCCACTTCAGGCCCTGCGGTTTTGCTGAGCCTTTCCAACTCAGAATGGTATCAACACAGGGGAAGAGAGAAGCCAGGATGGGACTGGGGAGATTTGTGGTCCAATCCACTTCTATCCTTTACCAGCAAATGACAGGGTGGAGTGAGCCTGTTGGTCAAGGTCTCTGCTTTACCCACACCCACAGCCCCTTCTCCAAGAATCTGCTTCTGTCACACCTGCCGAGTGAACCCCCCCCCCGTGTTAAAACCTGGTTCTCTGAGAAGCAGATGCCAAAACAAGATCAACATGTACGAAATTTATACCCAGAAAAGAAATCTGGGTAGAAACACCTAACACTGCAATGCAGTTCTAAAGAAAGTTCAACAAGGCTGTTTTGAGGAGTCCTCAAGCCAAAGATGGCTATCCAAGGAGTCTAACACCTCCCAGGAACAGGCCTGACAGGATCCCCACCATGCCCAGTGATAAGATGGGAGGCATGGCCTTCACAATGGCTTTCAAGCATATCAGCACCCCCGGCATTACAATTTCTGCAGAGACCTGGCTGCCACACTCCACTGCTCAGTCACTGTGGGGAGGGTATTTCAACAGGCTGCTCTGCTTGGATCTCTCTGTCAGGCTGGAACCTGAAGCCTGAGGTCAGAGATTGAACACTCAGGTCTGCAGGGGACAGACCATTCCCTAAATGAGCAAGGGGGTGGGGGTAGGGCTGGGGTAGTTGGCCAACTAGAGATCCAGTTCATCTCAGGGACCTACTGCTACTTAGCTCCAGCCTACTCATGGGATTCAGGCCTAGCATGATTCCATTCTCCAGGAGAAGCCAGATTTCTGAACTTTGTGAAATCACCCAATTTTAAAATATCAGCCACTTAAGAATAAAACAAAACTTTGTACTAGACAAAAACACAGGTCTGCGGGGTTTATGAGAGGTCGGTCCATTTTGAGGGTAGGCTGAGGTATTGGGGCCAGAGGTGCTGAGACAGGCCCCCAGAGAGTGGAGTGTGATACAAAGGCAGAGGAGGCTGCAGGGATTTTGGGCCATGAGGGCCCAAAAGCAGCGCCCCCAAGAGGACCAGTTGGTCTTGACTCAGCCCAGTACCACTCTTGGGAGAGCAGGTGACCCGCTAGCCTGCAGCAATCTGAGAAGTCCCTGGTTCCTTTCAATCAAATCTCCTTTTCTTCTTGAGTGCATTTAAGTGGGTCCCTCATCCTGAAAAATATTCACACTACCTGAAGTCAAAGATATGTGTTATACGCAAACAATGAATCATGGAACACTACATCAAATAAATAAATAAATAAATAAATAAATAAATAAATAAATAAATAAATAAAAATTAAAAAAAAAAAAAAGATATACTACAGGAGTATGTTGAAGCTGTAAAGCCAAAGTAATCCCAGCAGTGAGGAAATGGCAAGGGCATTGGCCCACAGATTGGGGGGCAAGTAGAGAGCCCAGAAATAGTCTCATACAAATACAGCCAACTGAGTTTTTACAAAGGTGCAAAGGCGATTCAATGGAGAAAGAATCATTTTTTCCAATAAATGATCCTAGAACAGCTGGATGTCTATTTGCAAAAAAAAAAAAAAAAAAAAAAAGACACTCTACCTCCCTCATATTTTACACAAAATTAACTCAAAAAATTAAATCACAAACCTAAATGCAAAATACAAAAGAATAAAACTTCTAGAAAGAAAACATACAAAAAAATCCATGTGACCATGATTTGGGCAATGAAAAAATTGATGAATTGTACTTTATCAAAATTAAAAACATTTGCTCTTCAAAATACACTGTTGAAAGCATGAGAGAAAAAAACAAGCCACAGACCAGGAGAAAAATATTTTTAAACCATGTATCTCATAAAGGACTTGTATCTAGAAGGCATCAGGAATTCTTAAAGCTCAGCAATAGGAAAACACACAATCCAATTTAAAAATGGGCTGAAGATCTGAACAGACATTTCACCAAAGATATACAGATAACAAAAGCATATAAAAAGATGCTCAACACCATTTGTCCTTGGGGAAATGCAAGTTAAGATAACAAAGAGACACTACTACACACCTATGAGAATGGCTACAATCCAAGCAAGAGACAATACCAATTGCTGGTTAGGATATGGAGCAAGAGGAACTCTCTCTTACTGCTGATGGGGATGCAAAATGGTGCAGCCACTTTGGAAGACAGTTTGACCCTTTTGTACAAAGTTAAACACAGACTTAACATACAACTCAGCAATCATACTGCCAGGCATCACCCAGCAGATCTGAACATTTATGTCGACATAAAAACGTGCATGCAAATGTTTATTGCAGCAAAGCAAGGATACAGTGCCAATATGTGTGGGTTTAGTTAACACAATATTGTGCAAATCAAGACCAGCCTGTTTTGGATTTATTACTTCCTGTCTTGGAGCTTCATTTTCCCCCAACAAGGGGAGTGACCTGAGGATTTCTAAGTATATCCTACCCTGCTGTTGAGGGACTCAGGTATCTATAGATGTCCCCAGGTGAAGCCCGAATATCACCTTGACCTGGCTTCACACTTAGGGTTGCCAGATTTCACAAATAAAAATATAGAACACTCGGTAAAATTTGAATTTCAGGTAACAATACATAATTTTCTATTATGTCCTTGTACTATCTGGAACCTACGTGTCCTAAAAACAAATTTGTCGTTTATCTGAAATTCAGCTTCAACTGGGCCTCCTGTATTCGATCTGGCAATCTTCTTCACACTCCTACCCCTGGGAGCCTCCCTGCTCTCCCTCCACATCCATTTACCTACATTGCTTTCAAAATAAACACCTCGGGCAGCGGGGACTAAAGCACTGATTTCAAATCCCTGCCGCATAACAGCATCACATTCACTTTCGTGGGCCAGGAACCCAAGTTGGAAACCAGGGCCCAAGGACCAAAGGAAGCTGGAGGCGAGGAAGTGGGAGAAATGGGAGGGCATCTTAGGTTTTGGTCTTAGGTTAGATTCTCAACTTCAGCTGAACACTGGGAGCTTGAAAGAATATCAGTGCTTGGATCTGGCCTGGGTGTTGGGAATTTTTTAAGCTCCCCTTCGGTCACTTCCAGTTCATCACAAGTCCCTGAGGCCAGCGCACATGCAAGAGGTGGGCTATTAGACTCACTCTCTTGATGGGACAAATGTCAAAGAACTTGTCATTGTATGTTAAAACCCCCAAACGTACCATTTGAAAAAAAAGGTCTCTGGGATTCGTTCCCTATTCTACACTCCACCAGCCCCAGCTACCATCACTGCTCACCCAGAAGAGTCTGGTGGCCTTTTCGGCAGCGTCTCCCTGCCTTCCGTTGCCCACCCCATCTATCCCACCCCTGAACTGGAGTCTCAAGCTCAGAACTATTCATGGTAACCTGACCATCCTAGGGCTCCAGAAGGCCTGGGAGGCCCACACAGGCTGGCCTTTGTGCCTCTTGCCCTGTCCAGCTCCCCAAGCTCAGAGGCAAAGCCAATCTCACCTACAAACCCCTGCTCCCCTGCGCTGCGCATTGCTTAGCTCTCAAATTACAGGCATATCTCCCCTTGACAAGGAACTCTTGCTCCCTCCTTCAGGACTTTCTTCAGACCCTCCTCTGGGAAACCTTCTCTGAGCACACAAAGGTGGGTCAAACACAGCACCCCATATGTCCCTTGACTACACACAGGCCCTTTCACAAATTCTCTCTTCACTTGGTATTGAAGTGTAACGTTCATGCAGAAAAATGCACACATCCTGTGCATAGTCTGATGAATGTTCATGAAGTCAGCATACCTATATAACCAGCTTTCAGATCAAGAAAATAGAACATTTGGGGGGGGGGGTGGAGCAAGATGGCGGAGGAGTAGGAGACCTGGATTTCGTCTGGTCTCAGGAATTCAACTGAATAGGGATCAAACCATTCTCAACACCCATGAACTCAACAGGAGACCGAAGAAGAGAGTAGCAACAACTCTCTGAACAGAGAAGCGACCACTTACTGGAAGGTAGGACGTGCGGAGAAGTGAATCCAAGGCGATATTCGGGAGGAGAGAAGGCGGGGGAGGGGGCCTCCGTCGGCCGCTTCTGGCAAGTGATAGAGCCGCGGAGCCCAAAATCGGACCTTCTAGAAGTCGGCTCCACTGAGGGACGTCGCTCCAGTGGCTCAGCGGGGGGTGGAATCCTCGCAGGACAGTGTGGTCGCAGGACCCTCGGGGTCACAGAAAGACTGGGGGTGCCTGAGTGCGGCAGAGCTCCCAGGTATTGGACTGCAAAAGCCAGCTGCAGAGACGGAGCCGAGGCGCGGGCTCTCAGCTCGGGGTTGCCATACACTGTGATCCGCAGCACAGTTGGGCCACTACTCCTCCAGCAGGGACCCAACAAGCAGCAGATCTGGGGAGATTCCCCTTCCACCCCTGGGAGGAGCGGCGCGGGAGTGCACCGCAGGGATCTGCTGGATTTGGAGACTCCACACGGGGTCGGGTGCCAGAGATAGAAACGCTCGGTCACAGGCCGGGTGAGCACGGAGTGCGGCCGGAGACCGGGGAGACGGGAGTGACTGCTTTTCTCTGGGGGCGCACTGAGGAGCGGGGCCCCGAATTCTCGGCTCCTCCCGGCGGAGATTGGGAGGCCACCATTTTCACTCTGTTCCTCCAAAGCTGTACTGAGTGCTTGCAGGGAACAAAAGCTCCCGAGAGCAAACCCGAGCAGCTTGCTTAGCCCCTACCGACAATGGCGGGGCAATTCCGCCTCCGACAAAGACATTTGGGAACCACAGCAACAGGCCCCTACCCCAGAAGATCAGCACGAACAGCCAGCAAGCGAAGACCAAGTTTACTGATCAAGGAGAACGGGAGAACTCCAGCGCTAGGGGAATACTGCACATAGAATTCATGACTTTTTTACCATGATTCATTAGTTTTTCAAAGTTAATTTTTTTAACTTTTTTTTTGAATTTTTCTTTTTCCCTTTTTCAACCAACATCTTGTCAATCCCTTTTTTTTAAAAAAAAACATTTTTTATTTTTCTTTTTTAGAGTCATATTTTATCCCTTCATAGTAGTTACCCTTATTTTTGGCATATATATATAAGTTGTTCTCTCTTTAAAATTTTGAGATACAGTTTCTTCTAACAGATCAAAATATACCCTAAATCACTGGTGTATGGCTTTGTTCTAGTCTCCTGCCTGATCACATTCTCTCCCATTTTTTTTAAATCTTCTTTCTTTTTTCAAACAACTTCTTCTCTTATCAATTCCTTTTATAAAATCTTTTATAATTTTCATCTTTACAGTTATCTTCCATCCCTTCATTGTATCAACCCTTAATTTGTACATATATAAGTCTTTCTTCCTTTAAAATTTTAGGAGGCACTTTCTTCTAACAGACCAAAATACACCCAAAATCCAGTGTGTGGCACTGATCTATGCACTGGCCTGGTCATATGTGATCATATTCTGTTTTTTTTTGTTTTGTTCTGTTTTTGTTTGTTTTTATCTTTTTCTTTTTCTTTTTTTTTCCTCCTCTTTCTTTTTTCTATCTTTCCCTTCCTTTTCCCCTGGTTTCAGGTCTTTTCTGATTTGTATACAGTATATTTGCTGGGGACATTGTAAACCTGTTAGCATTTTGTTCTCTCATTCATCTATTCTCCTCTGGACAAAATGACAAGACGAAAAAAATCACCTCAGCAAAAAGAACAAGAGGTAGTACTGTCTGCCAGGGACCTACTCATTAGGGATATTAGTACAATGTCAGATCTAGAGTTCAGAATCGTGACTTTAAAGGTACTAGCTGGGCTTGAAAAAAGCGTGGAAGTTATTAGAGAAACCCTTTCTGGAGAAATAAAAGAACTAAAATCTAACCAAGTTGAAATCAAAAAAGCTATTAATGAGGTGCAATCAAAAATGGGGGCACTAACTGCTAGGATAAATGAGGCAGAAGAGAGAATCAGCGATATAGAAGACCAAATGATGGAAAATAAAGAGGCTGAGAAAAAGAGAGAGAAACAACTACAGGATCATGAGGCCAGAATTCGAGGGATAAGCGGTATGATAAGATGAAACAATATTAGAATAATTGGGAACCCAGAAGAAGAAGAAAGAGAGAGAAGGGCAGAAGGTATATTGGAGCAAATAATAGTAGAGAACTTCCCTAATGTGGGGAAGGAAACAGGCATCAAAATCCAGGAGGCACAGAGAACCCCTCTCAAAATCAATAATAATAGGTCAACACCCCGACATCTAATAGTAAAACTTACGAGTCTCAGAGACAGAGAGAAAATCCTGAAAGCAGCTCGGGAGAAGAGATATGTAACCTACACTGGTAGAAACATTAGATTGGCAACAGACCTATCCACAGAGACCTGGCAGGCCAGAAAGGACTGCCATCATAACTTCAGAGCACTAAACGAGAAAAATATGCAGCCAAGAATACTATATCCAGCTAGGCTGTCATTGAAAATAGAAGGAGAGATAAAAAGCTTCCAGAACAAACAAAAACTAAAGGAATTTGCAAACACAAAACCAGCCCTACAAGAAATATTGAAAGGGGTCCTCTAAGCAAAGAGAGAGCCTAAAAGCAGCATAGATCAGAAAGGAACACAGACAATATACAGTCACAGTCACCTTACAGGCAATAAAATGGCACTAAATTCATCTCTTTCAATAGTTACCCTGAATGTAAATGGGCTAAATGCCCCAATCAAAAGACACAGGCTATCAGATTGGATTAAAAAACAAGACCCATCCATATGCTGTCTGCATGAGTATCTTGCAGACTCATTTTAGACCCAAAGACACCCCCAGATTGAAAGTGAGGGGGTGGAAAACCATTTACCATGCTAATGGACACCAAAAGAAAGCTGGGGTGGCAATCCTTCTATCAGACAAACTAGATTTTAAAACAAAGACTGTAATAAGAGATGAAGAAGGACACTATATCTTACTTAAAGGGTCTATCCAACAAGAAGATCTAACAATTGTAAATATCTATGCCCCTAACATGGGAGCTGCCAATTTTATAAGGAAATTAATAACACAATCAAAGAAACACATTGACAACAATAAAATAATAGTGGGGGACTTTAACAGCTCCCTGGCTGAAATGGACAGATCATCAAAGCAAAAGATCAACAAGGAAATAAAGACTTTAAATGACACACTGGACCAAATGGACTTCACAGACATATTCAGAACATTGCATCCCAAAGCAACGGAATATACATTCTTCTCTAGTGCCCATGGAACATTCTCCAGAATTGATCACATCCTAGGTCACAAATCAGGTCTCAATCGGTACCAAAAGATTGGGATTATTCCCTGCATCTTTTCAGACCACAGTGCTTTGAAACTAGAACTCAATCACAAGAGGAAAGTCGGAAAGAACTCAAATACATGGAGGCTAAAGAGCATCCTACTAAAGAATGAATGGGTCAACCAGGAAATTAAAGAAGAATTAAAAAAATTCATGGAAACCAATGAAAATGAAAACACAACTGTTCAAAATCTTTGGGATACAGCAAAGGCAGTCCTAAGAGGAAAGTATATAGCAATACAAGCCTTTCTCAAGAAACAAGAAAGGTCTCAAATACACAACCTAACCCTACACCTAAAGGAGCTGGAGAAAAAAACAGCAAATAAAGCCTAAACCCAGCAGGAGAAGAGAAATCATAAAGATCAGAGCAGAAATCAATGAACTAGAAACGAAAAGAACAGTAGAACAGATCAACGAAAGTAGGAGCTGGTTCTTTGAAAGAATTAACAAGATTGATAAACCCCTGGCCAGACTTATCAAAAAGAAAAGAGAAAGGACCCAAATCAACAAAATCATGAATGAAAGAGGAGAGATCACAACCAACACCAAAGAAATACAAACAATTATAAGAACATATTATGAGCAACTCTATGCCAGCAAATTAGATAACCTGCAAGAAATGGGTGCATTCCTAGAAATGTATCAACTACCAAACCTGAACCAGGAAGAAATAGAAAACCTGAACAGACCTATAACCACTAAGGAAATTGAAGCAATCATCAAAAATCTCCCAACAAACAAAAGCCCGGGGCCAGATGGCTTCCCAGGGGAATTCTACCAAACATTTAAGAAGAATTAATACCTATTCTCCTGAAACTGTTCCAAAACATAGAAATGGAAGGAAAACTTCCAAACTCATTTTAGGAGGCCACCATTACCTTGATCCCAAAACCAGACAAAGACCCCGTCGAAAAGGAGAATTACAGACCAATATCCTTGATGAACATGGATGCAAAAATTCTCACCAAAATACTAGCCAATGGGATCCAACAGTACATTAAAAGGATTATTCACCATGACCAAGTGGGATTTATCCCTGGGCTGCAAGGTTGGTTCAACATCCGCAAATCAATCAACGTGATACAATACATTAACAAAAGAAAGAACAAGAATCATAGGATCCTCTCAATAGATGCAGAAAAAGCATTTGACAAAGTACAGCATGCTTTCTTGATCAAAACTCTTCAGAGTATAGGGATAGAGGGTACATACCTCAATATCATAAAAGCCATCTATGAAAACCTACAGTGAATATCATTCTCAATGGGGAATAGCTGAGAGCTTTTCCCCTAAGGTCAGGAACGCGGCAGGGATGTCCACTATCACCACTGCTATTCAACATAGTATTAGATGTCCTAGCCACAGCAATCAGACAACAAAAAGAAATCAAAGGCATCCAAATCGGCAAAGAGGAAGTCAAACTCTCACTCTTTGCAGATGATATGACACTGTATGTGGAAAACCCAAAAGACTCCACCCCAAAACTGCTAGAACTCATACAGGAATTCAGTAAAGTAGCAGGCTATAAAATCAATGCACAGAAATCAGTGGCATTCCTATACACCAACAACAAGACAGAAGAGAGACAAATCAAGGAGTCGATCCCATTTACAATTGCACCCAAAACCATAAGATACCTAGGAATAAATTTAACCAAAGAGACAAAGGATCTGTGCTCAGAAAACTATAAAATACTCATGAAAGAAATTGAAGAAGGCACAAGGAAATGGAAAAACGTTCCATGCTCATGGACTGGAAGAACCAACATTGTGAAGATGTCAATGCTACCTAGAGCAATCTACACATTCAATGCAATCCCCATCAAAATACCATCCACTTTTTTCAAAGAAATGGAACAAATCATCCTAAAATTTGTATGGAACCAGAAGAGACCCCGAATAGCCAGAGGAATATTGAAAAAGAAAAGCAAAGCCGGTGGCATCACAATTCCAGACTTCCAGCTCTATTACAAAGCTGTCATCATCAAGACAGTATGGTACTGGCACAAAAACAGACACAGAGATCCATGGAACAGAATCGAGAGCCCAGAAATGGACCCTCAACTCTATGGTCAACTCATCTTTGACAAAGCAGGAAAGAATGTCCAATGGCAAAAAGACAGTCTCTTCAACAAATGGTGTTGGGAAAATTGGACAGCCACATGCAGAAGAATGAAACTGGACCATTTCCTTACACCACACACAAAAATAGACTCCAAATGGTTGAAAGACCTAAATGTGAGACAGGAGTCCATCAAAATCCTAAAGGAGAACACAGGCAGCAACCTCTTCGACCTCAGCCGCAGCAACTTCTTCCTAGAAACTTCGCCAAAGGCAAGGGAAGCAAGGGCAAAAATGAACTATTGGGATTTCATCAAGATAAAAAGCTTTTGCACAGCAAAAGAAACAGTCCACAAAACCAAAAGACTACCGACAGAATGGGAGAAAATATTTGCAAAGGACATAGCAGATAAAGGGCTAGTATCCAAAATCTATAAAGAACTTATCAAACTTAACGCCCAAAGAACAAATAATCCAACCAAGAAATGGGCAGAAGACATGAACAGACATTTTTCCAAAGAAGACATCCAAATGGCCAACAGGCACATGAAAAAGTGCTCAGCATCACTCGGCATCAGGGAAATCCAAATCAAAACGTCAATGAGATACCACCTCACACCAGTCAGAATGGCTAAAATTAACAAGTCAGGAAACGACACATGTTGGGGGGGATGTGGAGAAAGGGGAACCCTCCTACACTGTTGGTGGGAATGCAAGCTGGTGCAGCCACTCTGGAAAACAGTATGGAGGTTCCTCAAACAGTTGAAAATAGAACTACCATACGATCTAGCAATTGCACTACTGGGAATTTACGCCAAAGATACAAATGTAGGGATCTGAAGGGGTACGTGCATCCCAATGTTTATAGCAGCAATGTCTACAATAGCCAAACTGTGGAAAGAGCCAAGATGTCCATCGACAGATGAATGGATAAAGAAGAAGTGGTATATATACACAATGGAATATTATGCAGCCATCAAAAGGAATGAGACCTTACCATTTGGAACGACGTGGATGGAACTGGAGGGTGTTATGCTGAGTGAAATAAGTCAATCAGAGAAAGACATGTATCACATGACCTCACTGATATGAGGAATTCTTAATCTCAGGAAACAAACTGAGGTTTGCTAGAGTGGTGGGGGGTGGGAGGGATGGCGTGGCTGGGTGATAGACATTGGGGAGGGTATGTGCTATGGTGAGCGCTGTGAATTGTGCAAGACTGTTGAATCACAGATCTGTACCTCTGAAACAAATAATGCAATATATGTTAAGAAAAGAAAAAGAAGAAGATAGCAGGAGGGGAAGAATGAAGGGGAGTAAGTTGGAGGGGGAGACGAACCATGAGAGACAATGGACTATGAAAAACACACTGATGGTTCTAGCGGGGAGGGGGGTGGGGGGATGGGTTAGCCTGATGATGGGTATTAAGGAGGGCATGTTCTGCGTGGAGCACTGGGTGTTATGCACAAACAATGAATCATGGAACACTACATCAGAAGCTAATGATGTAATGTATGGTGATTAACATAACAATAAAAAAAGAAAAAAAAAAAGAAAATAGAACATTTCTAGAAACACTGAGGGTGACTTTCCTCCCTCCCACTGTGGCAACCAGGGGTGCCTCCTTCTCCCAGCCCTGGGACAGCCAGGGATTGGGCCCTTGACCGCTCCTCTACGCAGACTCTGATCTGGGCCTGTGAGCTAGCAACCCTGGCCCTGTGCTTGTGTGAGCCAGGCTGGGGTCCCATTCTTCAGCCTTCAGCGTTCTGGGGACATCTGCCTGCCCGTAATCTCCTGTCCTCCCACAGACCTCGCCAACTGTCTCCTCTTGCCTGGAGAGACAGAGAGCAACTGTAGTTCTTGCAGCTACAAGGCCCCCCTGAAGGAAGAAATGTTTTGGTTAATAATAATTCTCCATGCATGTAAGTCCTCTGTTTTCCATTAGGATTGTAAGTTCCTGTGGGCAAGAAGTCTTTTTTCCCTTTACCCTGAGTCTAGCACTTGGCGCATAGCAGGGTCTCAAGCTGAGCTGGGCATGGCTTAATGGCAAGAGGGGGCTCTAGAGCCAGAGGGCCTGGGGGCGAGCCTCAGCCCCTGCACTCACTGTGGGACTGGGGTGGTCCCGAGGCGTCTTTAGTCTGGGCTCTTCATCTATGAAGTGGCCTGATGCTTATAATGTTCGCCAGCCCTGCAGGCATCTCCTGAAGAAACACCCACTTTTCCATACTCCATTCACAGCAGCCACACCATCCCCATCAGACCAGCCTCTGCTCCCAAGGAGGGGATGCACAAGCAAAGAGATGAGTGATGTCAAGGCCAGCTTCAGGTGCATGTGGCTAAGAGGCTCCCACGGGCACTCAGAAGGGCCCCAGGCTTGACTTATGCTCCACTGTCACCATTTCCAAATTCTTAATTTTTGAACAAGGGGTCCTGCATTTCATTTCGTGCTGGGTCCCACCAATTCTGTAGCCAGCCGAGGAAAATACCATCTGAGGTAACTTGACACTGGATGGAAGAAGCCGGGGTGGGGGGGCACATCCTGTGTGGGTCCATCTGTATGAAGTTTAGAAAGAGGTGACACTTATCTAAAGAGTTAGTAGTCGGGATGTGTTACCAGGGCTGAGTGGGATGGGGGAGTGAACAGAAGGAGTGAGCCCCCAGCCTGGTTCATACAGGCGCCGTCTGCCCCTTCAGCGTCCCCATACCTAGCTCCCAGTTCCAGGACAATGTCGGATTAGTGGAAGTGCTCAGGGGCCCAAGCCCTGGCTGTCCCAGGGCTGGGAGAGGGAGGCCCTGGCTCCTCTGGTTCCCACAGTGGGACAGAGGAGATTCGCCAGAATGAAATCAATGTCATTAGGACCGGGGAGTGAACGCTGGGTGGCTAAAACGTGGCAAAATGTCCTACCACGCACCTCGTTTCCTTACAGAGCCAGTACTCAGAACAAGAGCGAGGAGCTCGCGACCTTGCGGGTAACTTTGCCCCTGCTTGTGGAGAAACAAGCAGAGCCATGACAGAAGATGATTGCAAACACCCCAATGTTTGGAGAAGGGCTCATATGGTCCTCCAGCCAAGAAGCCGTCAGGCAGGTAAGCTTCAGCTCACCAACGCACAGGCTGAAAGCAGCTCAGGGGCATGGCATCCCGGGGAGAAAGACCATGTTAACATTCGGGGCTGATCTTCAAGGAGCCCAGAAAGAATACTCACCTGTGACCCAGAGAGGGCTCTAGAATCTGGCAGACATGAGGATTCCAGTTCTCTTCCTGGGTAGGGGCATGTCACCAGGCCTCACCTGGCATCCCCAGGACACCACATGGCCCCAGCCTCTCCTGCCTCAGCTCCAGTCCCCACCAGCAGGACTGTCTGCTGAGAAGCAGATGGTCAGGGACCATGCAGGTTGTAGAAGAGAGAGGCCTCTTGTTCCTGGGACTGAGTGAAAAGGGCTCCTTTTGCCCTCCCTGCCTCTAGACAGGCTAATGCTGGCCCAGCCACGGGGCACATTTGTGAAAGTGTGGACATGCTCGAGTCCCTAATGGAAGCATTTCCTGCTCTAGGTCCGGGTGGAGCGTGGTCACTGAACGGGGGCTGGAGCCAGACGCTCCTTAGCCACATACCAGTTAGCTGTTGCCGGGTACCAAGCCACCCCGAAGCTCAGTGGCTTGAAAGAATGATAATTTCTCATTTGTCATGAGTTTGTGGGTGAGCTGGGGCCCTGCTATGGTCGTGCCCGGCTGGAGCACCTTAGCTGGGTCAGCTTGGCTCAGGTGGCCCATGTCTCTCATCTTCCACCTAGGACCAGCGATGGCAGAAGTTCACAAGAGAGCAAGCAGACTGGCAGGACCCCTTTAGGCGTAGGCTCAGAATGGGCACACTGTGACTTCAGCCTCATTCTGTTAGCCAACACAGATCTTGTGGCCCACCCAGAGGCAGCAGGAGAGGGCACTGCAAAGTTACGTGGCAGAAAGCGTGGTAAAGAACGGGGCAGTGAATGCAGTCTCACACCTGAGTGAGTGGAGCCCGAGAAGAGACTCGGAAGAAAGCTTGATCTAAGGTAGGCTGCGCAGTTGGCCCGGGCCATGCATGGAGGAGCTGGGAGCAGGGCCACACTGTGGGGCAGTCCCAGGCAGGGAGCAGAGACCAGGGAGGAAAGAGGCTGCCGAAGTGGCTGGCCGAAAGTGGCCTGAAGCAAGCAAGGAGTAAGCATGGACCCAACCACCTTCTCCTCATGCCCAGGTAGGGCTTGTGACAGGGGGCCCTGGCTTATAGAGGAGACTACCGGGGTCAGGCCTGTTCCAAAAATCCAGAGCAATCTTAGATGTATCTGTCTTTACTTAAAACCATGTTTCCTGAACTTTTTTCACATTCCAATGGGATCATTTTTTCCTGCCATATCCATTTGCCACCTGTATTAATATTTACTTGATATTTTTTTAATCTAACTCAGCTCATATTTTTTAATGTAAAGATTTAATTTAGCAATAATGTCCATGAAATCATGAGCTTATGTGCTACTTATGTATATTTTTATCTAATGCCACGGGAAAATAAGCATATAACCTCTAGGATACAAAATGTATTACATTGTTGAAGAAAGAGAAGTCATGGTAGAGTACGGAGAGTGGGAATCCATTTCTAGAAATCAAAACCAGCCCAAACTGAACAAGACGCCTATCTATGTGAGGTGAAGCTCAGAAGAGTCATCCTCCTGGGAGGCACACGATTCGGGAGAGCAGACACCGAGGGTGGGGTTGAGGGAATGGGAGTGGGGCGGCCACACAGCGTCGTATTCTCTCTCTCTTAAGCAGGATGGCAGGTAGACAGTTCTTCATACCCTTCACGTCTATGAGAAGTGGCAGTTTTAGATATTCAATATTTAGAAAGAAGGAGCAAAAGGAAGGAAACATTGCTGCAATAGTAGCTATTAAGCAAAAAGCAAAACAAAATGAGGGCAAAACTTGCCTTCCTGTAGCACACACAAAATCCTCTCTCTCGCTGTGCTTGGAAAGGCTCAGTCTGAAGGGTAAGACCCACCTGTGCAGACCCTCATCCAGGTGCAGAGTATCTCCCGGGGAACTGCTGAGTTTTCTGCCTGGAGGCTTCCCGGGCTGGGCTGGGTGAAGCTTGGGAAGGAGGCACATGCAGAGCTGTCCCGGGACAGCAGGGAATAGGCAGTCATATCTCCCGTACAGCATCGAGGTATCAGGGGAAAAGCTGTGAGCAGCCCGGGGAAGCACATGGGTTTCCAGAGGAGGCCATTTGTTTCCCAGATCTGGGTCTCCCGTCTCTAGCGGCAGTTGAGGTCCCTGGGCTTCAAGCAGGTGTCGCAATTCCATGGGAACACGCCTGTGGTTGCTAGCACGCTGATTCCTCGGGTTGGGCATATTTCTTTCCAGGGTCCTGCTCCCCCTACGAGGGTCTCTCCTGGGCAGTGCTGCACTTAATAGAGCTGTCATTGGGGGCTTGTCACGCGAACCCCAGGCCCTTTGTGAATGGGGATTTCAGCATCTTCTGCCAGGTCTGGTTAGCTCCTCTTAGAAACCCATTCCTCAGGGGACAGTGAGCCCAAGAACAAGCCAGGACCACAGATGCTAGTGTTTTGATGGCCTTTAGTTCTGATGGGGGCCTGACTTCATAATGGGGGCCCTTGTAACTCCCAGGGTGGTGGAGAAGGGAGCTGGTCCCAAAGGGTCCTTTCTTTTCCAGAGAAATGAAGTTATCTGAGTATGCCAGGGTTTGGTGTATGTACGTGAATGCTTGCATCTATGTTTCATCTCAACTGTTGTGTCCAAAACAGTTTAGGCTTTTTTAAGGCACAGAAGGCATACGCTGATACTGATATTTACCAAAGAAGGAATAAATGAATAGGAAGCCCATGTTACCTTCAACTCCACAGGTGCCAATCTCCTACTCTAAGACCAGAGCATAAGTGATGCCCTGGAATCAGACAGACCTGGCATCTACCCCTTCCTGCTATGGGACCCCGCGAAAGTTACCAGACCTTTCTGAGCCTTTCCTCATCTGGAAAATGGGGAGATGGCAATCACACTCATCTCACAGAGTGATTGTGAGGAGTCAATGAGATGATGCATGGGAAGAGCTTTGGGTAGTGCTTGGCACAGCAGAATCATGTGATGATTCAGTGGCGCATGATGAAGATGAAGATGTTGATGACAATGTATGTTGTTTCCAGTCCTTTGCCTCCTTCATCTCTGTTTTTTTAGAGCAGCATTCGCAAATATATCAGTCTCAGCCCCTTTACATGCTTAAAAATTATCGAGGATACCAAAGACTGGTTGTTTATCTGTTTATGTTGGTTTATCAATTGATCTTTACTATAAATCAAAACAGAGAATTTACATATATGTTTATTAATTCCCTTAAAAGTAACAATAGTAAACCCACAATATGTTAGCACATATAAAATATTTTTACAAAAAAATTACTTTTTATAAATTTATGGTTTCACAGTTTTGCACCAACTTCTCTGACACCAACTGGGTGAACAACAACTGAATTCAATTCTGACACTAACTCCTTAAATCAGCAAAGACTCCACAGGTTAAGGCTCAGTTTCCACTTCAGATGCCAACTGCAAAAGGGGTACCCAGCCTACCCACAATCTGCCCAGTTAACTACAAATTTTGGGGTTCCCATGACCCCCCAGTCAATAATTTCCTAGAACAGCTCATGTAACTCAGGAAAATATGTACATTTGCCAATTTATTATAAAGGATACAACTCAGGAAGAGCCAAAGGAAGAGCTGCATAGGGTGGGAGATGATGGGGGGAGGGTATGTAGATTTCATGCCCTCTTTGGTGCTGTCCCAGCACCTTGATGTGTTCACCACCCAGGGAGATCCCTAAGTCTCATTGTGCAAGAGTTCTGTAGAGCTCAACCTCCATCCCCCTTCCCTCCTTGGAGGTCTGTGGATGGGGCAGGAAATTCCAGCCCTTTAACCACTCTGTCTTTTTGGTGACCAGCCCCATCCTGAGAATTCCCACAATGAAGACACCTCATTAACATAAACTCAGGTGTCATCAAAAGAGGTTCAATGTGAATAACAAAAGGCACTTCCATTGCTGAGGAAATCTCAAGGGTTTGGGGAGCTCTGTGCCAGGTACTGAGGACAAAGACCAAATTATTATTTATTACACCACGATGCTATATTCCTTTTGCCTAGAGAACTTTCACAAGTCTTCTGATGAAGGTCTGTTGGTAATAAATTCCCTCAGCTTTTGTTTGTCTGAAGTAGTTTTTATATTGGAACAAAATAAAAATATCGAAAGATTTTTATTTGGTATCAAAAAGCTGATTCTGTTGATAGTTTTGTACCTCCATGGTTGGTCATTTTTTTGAAGATTTTATTTATTTATTTGAGATAGAGCGAGAGTGAGCAAGAGAGAGAGTGTGAGCACTAGAGCTCGAGAGAGAGAGAGAGAGAGAGAGAGAGAGCATGAGCGGGTAGAGGGGCAGAGGGAGAGGGAGAAGCAGATTCCCTGCTGAGCAGGGAGCCCAACGTGGGGCTCCATCCCAGGACCCTGGGATCATGACCTGAGCCAAAGGCAGACGCCTAACCAACTAAGCCACTCAGGTGCCCCTTTCCTGGCATTTTTATATGTCTCATAATTTTTTAAATGGACGCTGAACATCTTGTACAGGATAATGGAGGCTAAAGAAAGAGCAAGTATGCCTGGAGATGGGTACCCCTCTTCTGCTTGACCATTATGTGGACCGTTGAGGCAGTCAGGTCAGAAGTCAGTCTGGGTTTGGGTTTCCTTGTTGCCATGGTTTATGTAACACGAGGTTTGGATTCCTAAGCATGGACTTGTGCTTGGCGGGGGTATGGGGTTCTCAGTATTCTGGCTTCACCCCCAGTTTTTGGCCTTCCCTGTGTCCCCCACACATCAGAAGGGCTCCCTATACTCTGATCCTTGACTGCTATTACTCGTGATTTGATACTTCCCATGTCCTCGAGTCTCCGAAGGAGAGCTTTCTCAGTGATCCTTGCCCTCTCCCCTGTGGCAGCTTAGGGTTTTTGTTCCGGAGGGAAGGAGGGAAGAAGGGTTTGGAAGGTGTTTTATGCCTTTTCTGCAAGAGTGGCCAATCCTATCCTCCAGTGGCCTGTGCCACCAACGGCAGCTTTCTCGGGTGTGTTCTGCCCTAGACCTCATAATAACCTACTGGAGGTCTGGGGAAACTCCCCTTGAGTCTACCTTCCCCGGGGTTCTATATTCTTACACGAGTCCACACTCAGGCTCTAGCAATTTGCTAACAATGATAGCTGAATAATTTTTCCCTCTTGCATGATACATGAAGCTACAGGTAAGTTAGTGTTAATGTCCCATTTCTGTAGGGGATTTTCTTTCTTTAGATTTCAGGCTACTTTGTAGTCCTGCAACCTCAGCTCTCTGATTGATCAAGAATGTTCTTGATTCTGTAGTTTACCTGGCTTTTTCTTGTGTTAGGGTGGGAGCAATGCTATTTCCCACTTCCTATATTCCAGGTAGAAGCAGAACTCTGTGTAATATCCATCCTGCACTTTGAATGGATTTTGTGACACCATGCACTGGTCATTGGGAAAATATTGGTTCATTAAGTTACTCAGAGCTTCCAAATGTTGATGTGATTATGTGATATCAAAAATCAAATATTTTTAAAGATTGTATTTATTTATTTGACAGAGAGAGAGAGCACAAGCAGGGGGTGGGGGGGAGCAGCAGGCAGAGGGTAAGGGAGAAGCAAGCTCCCCGCCGAGCAAGGAGCCCACTGGGGGACATGATCCCAGGATCGCGGGATCATGACCTGAGCCGAAGGCAGATGCTTAACCAACTAAGCCACCCAGGTGCCCCAAAAATCAAATTTTTTAATATCACCACTAATCTCATCAGAAAAGCTTTTAAATATTGAGAAGCTGTCAAGCTCATGGTGGTAGAGTTTTCCCAAAACTCTAATATTTAACTTGAAATCTTGAATTTTATCATCGGCCACACATACTGCCAGTTTTTTTCTTTGACCTGACAGGCTCATTTTGTTCATTTTTGAGAAAATGTCTGCCAAACGCCCAAGTCTGAATAACCATAGTTTTACATGTCAGGCTTTCTTTGAAGTGAAAATAGCATTCCATGAGAAAGAAGCAGCCAATCCAGCTCCCAACGTAAACACTTGCAGAGTGCCTTAGCGGGAGACCATCATCCTGGCGTGTGGCAGGATGGCTCTGTGTTTGTCACATAAAATCTTCAAAAGATGAGTCTTCGATGACTGAAATTTACTGACAATTTTTACCGCTTCACTGGAGACTTTCTTAAGTAAAAGTGTGTTGTTGCTGCTGTTGTTGTTTTGAGCTAGTGGCATGAAGAACACAATGATCACTAGTACTTTGGGGGTCCCGGCTTGGTGAGTGCCCAGGCATTGACAGCTTTACACACTTTGCTTTTGTCCTCATCAGCACAAAGATCAAAAGAGTGTAAAAGGCAAAAAACATCTTAGTATTGCCATAAATCATTGTAAATTGTAAAACAGTTTTTACCTTGCAAATATCTCAGGGACGCTCAGGGATCTACGGATCACACTTTGAGAAGCATTTCAGTAGAACTTGGCACAGTGTCTGGCACAGAGTAGGAATTCAATAGATAATTGTTGAATAAGTAGATGAACTAAGAAGTATTTTTTAAATTTATTTCATTTTTTCAAAATAAAACAGGTCTCTTCCTATCTTTTTATGGGAAAAGAGGCCATTTATTTAAGGAACAATGAAACCTTGACCCAGTATGCTAGCCCCAGTCGAATGCAGTTCAGGTGATAGCATGGACCGTATCTGTCTGTCTGGGAATTTTTCCCCAGACCCTTTTCTTGTGAACGTATCTCATGACTCCTCCTCCCTGTTCCTCCAACTGGGGTGGGAACATGGCCCAGGCCTGGCTAATTGTCCTAACTCGTGCCCTGGACAGGATCGGAGAACAGTTAACTGGGAAACAGACTGCAGATCAGCCAGCCCAGGGTTCCCATCTCAGACGGATCATCAGAATCACCTGGGGAGATTTTTTTTCTTACAGAACATTCCAGACCAATAAAGCAGAACAGCACAATGAACGGCACATCTCCCTCACCTAGCTTCAACCATCAACCCGTGGCCAATTTTGTTTCACCTGTACCCTCATCTACTGCCTCCCCACCTAGTTCTTTTGAAACAAACCCCCTACATTATAACATTCCACCTGTAAATAGTTCATCATGTATCTCTAAAAGATAAAGACTTTGTAAATATATAACCTGAATATCACCACATCTAAGGAAAAATAGTTATAATTCCTTTTTTTAAAGATTTTATTTATTTATTTATTTGAGAGAGTGAGAATGAGAGAGAGAGAGCGAGCACACGAGAGAGGGGAGGGTCAGAGGGAGAAGCAGACTCCCCGCTGAGCAGGGAGCCCGATGCGGGACTCAATCCCAGGACTTCAGGATCACGACCTGAGCCGAAGACAGCCGCCCAACCAACTGAGCCACCCAGGCGCCCCTATAATTCCTTTTCTTAATTGTGGTAAGAACATTGAATATGAGCTCTACCCCCCAACAGATTTTTAAGTGCACAATACAGTATTGTTAACTAGAGGTACAGTGTTACAAAGTGGCTTTCTAGAACATAATCAGCTTGCATAATTGAAATTATACCTCTTGAAGAGCAACTTCCCATTTCCTCCTCTCTCAGCCCCTGCAACCTCCCTTCTACTCCTTGCTTCTACATGGTTTGGTTTTCTTTTTAAGATCTTATTTATTTCTCAGAAAGAGAGAGACAGAGTGAGAGAGAAAGTGTGCGTGCGTGCATAAGCGCGGCAGGGGTGAGGGGGAGAGGGAGAAGCGGAATTCCCCACTGAGCAAGGAGCCTGACACAGGGCTGATTCATGACCTGAGCTGAAGGCAGATGCTTAACCTACTGAACTACCCAAGTGTCCCTCCCTGCTGCTACGTGTTTGACTGTTTAGATTCCTCATATACGTGGGATCATGCAGTATTTGTCCTTCTGTGCCTGAACTTACTTCACTTAGTATGATGTCCTCCAGGTCCATCGAGTTGTTTCAAATGGCAGGATTTCCTTCTTCTTTGAAAGCTGAATATTTCACTGTATGTATATACCACATTTCCTTTATTCCTTTATCCATAGATGGACACCTAGGGTATTTACACATCTTGGCTATCGGGAATGATGCTGCAATAAACATGGGAATGCAGATATCTCTGAGATCTCAATTTCAAATCTTTTATAATTTTTTTAAAATTTTATTATGTTAATCACCATATATTACATCATTAGTTTTTGATGTAGTGTTCCATGATTCATTGTTTGTGCATAATACCCACTGCTCCATGCAGAACGTGCCCTCTTTAATACCCATCACCAGGCTAACCCATCCCCCTACCCTCCTCCCCTCTAGAACCCTCAGTTTGTTTTTCAGAGTCCATCGTCTCTCATGGTTCGTCTCCCCCTCTGACTTACTCCCCTTCATTCTTTCCCTCCGGCTATCTTCTCCTTTTTCTTTTTTCTTAACATATGTTGCATTATTAGTTTCAGAAGTATAGATCTGTGATTCAACAGTCTTGCACAATTCACAGCGCTCACCATAGCACATACCCTACCCAATGTCTATCATCCAGCCACCCCATCCCTCCCACCCCCCACCACTCCAGCAACCCTCAGTTTGTTTCCTGAGATTAAGAATTCCTCATATCAGTGAGGTCATATGATACATGTCTTTCTCTGATTGACTTATTTCACTCAGCATAACACCCTCCAGTTCCATCCATGTCCTCAAAATGGCAAGATCTCATTCCTTTTGATGGCTGCATAATATTCCATTGTGTATATATACCACTTCTTCTTTATCCATTCATCTGTCGATGGACATCTTGGCTCTTTCCACAGTTTGGCTATTGTGGACATTGCTGCTATAAACATTGGGGTGCACGTACCCTTCAGATCCCTACATTTGTATCTTTGGGGTAAATACCCAGTAGTGCAATTGCTGGATCATATGGTAGCTCTATTTTGAACTGTTTGAGGAACCGTCATACTGTTTTCCAGAGGGGTTGCACCAGCTTGCATTCCCACCAACAGTGTAGGAGGGTTCCCCTTTCTCCACATTCCCGCCAACATGTGTCGTTTCCTGATTTGTTAATTTTAGCCATTCTGACTGGTGTGAGGTGGTATCTCATTGACGTTTTGATTTGGATTTCCCTGATGCCAAGTGATGCTGAGCACTTTTTCATGTGCCTGTTGGCCATTTGGATGTCTTCTTTGGAAAAATGTCTGTTCATGTCTTCTGCCCATTTCTTGATTGGATTATTTGTTCTTTGGGCGTTAAGTTTGATAAGTTCTTTATAGATTTTGGATACTAGCCCTTTATCTGCTATGTCCTTTGCAAATATTTTCTCCCATTCTGTCGGTAGTCTTTTGGTTTTGTGGACTGTTTCTTTTGCTGTGCAAAAGCTTTTTATCTTGATGAAATCCCAATAGTTCATTTTTGCCCTTGCTTCCCTTGCCTTTGGCGAAGTTTCTAGGAAGAAGTTGCTGCGGCTGAGGTCGAAGAGGTTGCTGCCTGTGTTCTCCTTTAGGATTTTGATGGACTCCTGTCTCACATTTAGGTCTTTCAACCATTTGGAGTCTATTTTTGTGTGTGGTGTAAGGAAATGGTCCAGTTTCATTCTTCTGCATGTGGCTGTCCAATTTTCCCAACACCATTTGTTGAAGAGACTGTCTTTTTGCCATTGGACTTTCTTTCCTGCTTTGTCAAAGATGAGTTGACCATAGAGTTGAGGGTCCATTTCTGGGCTCTCGATTCTGTTCCATGGATCTCTGTGTCTGTTTTTGTGCCAGTACCATACTGTCTTGATGATGACAGCTTTGTAATAGAGCTGGAAGTCTGGAATTGTGATGCCGCCAGCTTTTCTTTTCTTTTTCAAGATTCCTCTGGCTATTCGGGGTCTCTTCTGGTTCCATACAAATTTTAGGATGATTTGTTCCATTTCTTTGAAAAAAGTGGATGGTATTTTGATGGGGATTGCATTGAATGTGTAGATTGCTCTAGGTAGCATTGACATCTTCACAATGTTGGTTCTTCCAATCCATGAGCATGGAACGTTTTTCCATTTCCTTGTGTCTTCTTCAATTTCTTTCATGAGTATTTTATAGTTTTCTGAGCACAGATCCTTTGTCTCTTTGGTTAAATTTATTCCTAGGTATCTTATGGTTTTGGGTGCAATTGTAAATGGGATCGACTCCTTGATTTGTCTCTCTTCTGTCTTGTTGGTGTATAGGAATGCCACTGATTTCTGTGCATTGATTTTATAGCCTGCTACTTTACTGAATTCCTGTATGAATTCTAGCAGTTTTGGGGTGGAGTCTTTTGGGTTTTCCACATACAGTATCATATCATCTGCAAAGAGTGAGAGTTTGACTTCCTCCTTGCCGATTTGGATGCCTTTGATTTCTTTTTGTTGTCTGATTGCTGTGGCTAGGACTTCTAATACTATGTGGAATAGCAGTGGTGAGAGTGGACATCCCTGCCGCGTTCTTGACCTTAGGGAAAAAGCTCTCAGCTTTTCCCCATTGAGAATGATATTTGCTGTAGGTTTTTCATAGATGGCTTTTATGATATTGAGGTATGTACCCTCTATCCCTATACTCTGAAGAGTTTTGATCAAGAAAGGATGCTGTACTTTGTCAAATGCTTTTTCTGCATCTATTGAGAGGATCATATGATTCTTGTTCTTTCTTTTGTTAATGTATTGTATCACGTTGGCTGATTTGGGGATGTTGACACTTGTTATCTTTCGTTTTTTGTTTTTGGGTTTTTTTTTTTTTTGAGAGAGAGTGGGCGTGCAAATTGGGGCGGAGGGGCAGAGGGAGATGGAGAGAGAGAATCTTAAGCAGGCTCTACACCCAACATGGAGCCCCACGTAGGACTCTATCTCACGACTCTGAGATCATGATCTGAGCCGAAATCAAGAGTCAGATGCATAACCAACTGAGCCACCCAGGCGCCCCTGTTTTTTGATAATAGCCATCCTAACAGTTGTGAGGTGATACTTCACTGTAATTTTGATTTGCATTTCCATGATGATTAGTGATGTTGAGCATTTTTTCACACATCTGTTGGACATTAATAATGTCCTAATATCATCCAATATCCAGTCAAGATTTATGTATTATGAAATTTTTTTAAAAGCTGTTGTGTCCTCCTCCAGACCTGGTAGTCCATGATCTCTGTATTTCAATGAGCTCCTGAGTGGTTCTTCCACTCTTCAGATTGGGTAATTGTGCTGTGTCCAGCAACTTCAACTGGACGCATCTCTGGAGGCGCTCATCATTGTGAGAAATGCCTTTCTCTAATTTTTTTTTTTTTTGGCTCTTAGTAGAGGCAAATTTGAAAGTATTTCCCTTTGAAATAGGTAATTAAATCATTGCATATAAGGCTAAATTGTCCTTGGACCCCAACCCCCTGGTGCTGGCCCTAGCCCCGACCTCCTAGAGGTTCAGCATTTGGTGAATACCTTTCTGTACTATTTTCTGTACTTTGAAAATCTTTCCTTCAGTTATTCCCCAAATTTGTCTCCCTGGAGTTCCCGAGCTTTTTGTTTCCTCCTTTCCTTAATTGTCTTGCCAAAAGAAGGTGGCTCTTGTGGCTTCTCAGGTTTTTCTTCTCTAGCCTGGTTTTTTCTCTTTCCCTGGCTTTGACAAGGTCATGGTCTTGTCACGATTCAAGCCTGGCTCTCTGTGTCCTGGAATCTTGCACAAGGTGGGATTTCTCCCCAAGACACTCAATTCTCCAGTCTGTGACCATGTAAAGAGGAGGAGGTACAAGTAGAAATGAAGCAAAATGGCCATGAATTGATAATGGTCAAAGTTGGGGACATGGAGAAGGGGGTATCATACTTTCCCACCTACTCATATGTATGTTTATAGTTTCCATAATAAAAAAAAAGTGGAAGGTGAAACAAGATACCACTACATACCACCATTGGGATGGCCAGAATCTGAGAGGCTAAAAATACCAAATGCTGGCAAGGATATGGAGCAACAGGAGTTCACCTTCATCGTTCATGGGAATGCAAACGGGAGAGTCATTCCAGAAGACAATTTGGCAATTTCTTGCAAAACTAAACATATCCTTACCATTCAATCCAGCAACCATGCACCTTGGTATTTGCCCAACGGAGTTGGAAAACTTATGTTTCCACAAAACCCATGCACAGATGTTTATAACAGCTCTATTCATAATGGACAAAATTTGGAAGTAACCGAGATGTCCTTCCATAGGTAAACAGATGAATAAACTGTGGTACATGCAGACAGTGGAACTAAGAAAAATTAGCTATCAAGCCACGCAAAAACATGGAAGTAACTTAAGGGCATATTACTGAGTAAAAGAAGCCAATCTGAAAAAGCCACATACTGTGTGATTCCAACTATATGACATTCTGGAAGAGGCAAAACTATGGAGATGGTAAAAAGATCAGTGATTTCCAGGGGTTTTGGGAGTGGGGGAGGGATGAACAGGGGAACACAGAGAATTTCAAGGGAGCTGTTCTGTATGATACTGTAATGGTGGATACATGTCATTATACATTTGTCCAAACCCACAGAATGTGCGACACCAAGAGTGAACCCTAAAAAAACAATAGACTTTGGTTGTTATATGTCAATGTATGTTCATCAATTGTAACAAATGTACCACTCGGCGGGGAACATTAATGATGGGGGGCGCTATGCATGTGTTTGGGCTGGGAGCATGTGAGAAATCTCTGTACCTTCCCAATTTAGCTGTGAACCTAAAACTGCTCTAAAAACTGTCAGTTACAAAAAAGTGTTTAAGTGTGAGGGGAAGCATCCGTGGAGGCCAGGATGGTGCCCTGGCCCTGTGCTCTGGTCTAGCATGGGAAATACAGGACCCATAAAGGACTCTCTGTCCTTAAAATGTTTGAAAAAGCAAACCAGGAGACTTCAGGTTAAGCAGGCCCTTGGCTGCTGCCTGTAACCAGGCTTACAGAGAGAGCCCAACTTCGCCTGGCCACACACCCTCAGCCGCCTGTGCAGGGTGCTCACAATGGAGTGACATCATCCTGGGGTGACAGCTTGGTGCCGGGCAAGGTTGTAAAGGGCTCCATTGCCAAATGCTGTAATTGATGCCTCAGTCCTCTTCCTGAGAAGCTTATTATTAATTTTTCATTACTTGATAATCATCATCCCAAGAAATTTTTTTCCTACCCCAGGTATATAGAAACATACGAACACTGTGCTGTGTTTCTAGAGAAAGCGAAATTAAGCTGATGAATTATACTTCCTTGCATAGATCTGTAAGTGGTACCCTCATATTTTTCTAGTTTGTCTTTCTCGTTCTTGTCTCACTCTGTCCTCAAGGCAGCCAAGTGGTACCCTGGCTCATTATTGACATGCAAACCAGGACTCCAGGGTTAGAGTCATCTATTCTGGGGGGGTGGGGGAGGAGTGGGGTTGGCGTTCTCCTCCGCCAGTGGCAAATATTACTGACCTGGTGGCCCGCCTGGCCCTCAGGGCTTCCTGGTCCGCCCTCCCTGTGAGTGCGTCCAGGCTTTGTAGCCACATACACCATGTATCATCATAATGTAAAACAACCTCAGGGACTGGAGAATTACTTTCCCTGGCTCCCCTCTAATGCCTCCTGACTGCGCTGGCCCGTGCTGAGCTCAGGCCTGGAGCCCGGCACGAGCGCAGGCAAACCCGTCCTCATACAACCCGGGGGATCAGACACAGGCAAAGGCAAGGCAAAAAGAATCCCATTTTTCAGATGGCAAAACCAAGCCTCTAAAACCGGAATGACCAGTCATCTGGAGGGGTGAGCCACCTGCGTCCCTAGCCATGCTTACAGTCTACACATTTGTTTCTCTTTTTTAAATTTACAGGTAGTATGAACTCCTTAGAGCAGATGTCATTTGTAAATATCTTCTCCCGTTCAGTAGGTTGTCTGCATTTTGCTGGTTGTTTCCTTCACAGTGCAAAAAGCTTTTTATTCTGATGTAGTCCCAATAGTTTATTTTTGCTTTTATTCCCCTTGCCTCAGAAGACATAACCAGGAAAATGTTGCTACGGCCAATGTCAGAGACATTACGGCCTATGCTCTCCCCTAGGATTTTTATGGTTTCAGGTCTCACGTTTATGTCTTTAATCCATTTTGAGTTTATTTTTGTGTATGGTGTAAGAAAGTGGTCCAGTTTCATTCTTTCGCACGTAGCTGTCCAGTTTTCCCAGCACCATCTGTTGAAGAGACTGCCTTTTTCCCATTGCATATTCTTGCCCTCTTTGTCAAAGATTAATTGACCATACAATCATGGATTTATTTCTGGGCTCTCTGTTCTGTTCCATTGATCTATGTGTCTTTCTGTGCCAGTACCATATTGTTTTGATTGCTACAGCTTTAAGGTATATCTTGAAATCTGGGATGGTGATATCTCCAGGTTTGTTCTTCTTTCTCAAGATTACTTTGGCTATTCAGGGTCTTTGGGGTTCCATACACATTTTAGGATTATTTGTTCTAGTTCTGTGACAAATGCTGTTGATACTTTGATAGAGATTGCATTAAATGTGTAGATTGCTTTGGGTAATATGGACATTTTAGCTCAACATCATTCATCATCAGGGAAATGCAAATCAAAGCCACAATGAGATGTCACTTCACACCTCTCAGAATGGCTAAAATCAAAAACACAACAAACAAGTGTTGGCGAGGATGTGGAGAAAAAAGGAACCCTCTTGCACTGTTGGTGGGAATGCAAACTTATGCAGCCCCTCTGGGCTGGAAAACAGTAGACAGTTTGTTCAAAAAATTAAAAATAGGCGCCTGGGTGACTCAGATGGTTAAGCGTCTGCCTTCGGCTCAGGTCATGATCCCAGGGTCCTGGGATCGAGTCCTGCGTTGGGCTCCCTGCTCCTTGGGAGTCTGCTTCTCCCTCTGCCTCTCTCTCTTTCTGTCTTTCATGAATAAATAAATAAAATCTTTTAAAAAAAGAAAAGAAATTAAAAATAGGGGCACCTGGGTGGCTCACTCGGTTAAACGTCTGCCTTCAGCTCAGGTTGTGATCCCAGGGTCCTGGGATCGAGTCCCACATCGGGCTCCCTGCTCAGCGGGAGGTCTGCTCCTCCCTCTCCCACTCTCCCTGCTTGTGTTCCCTCTCTCACTGTCTCTCTCTCTGTTAAAAAATAAATAAAATCTTAAAAAAAATTAAAGATAGAATTATTATGTGGTCCAGTAATTCCCCTACAGGGTACTTACACAAAGAAAATGAAAACATTAATTCAAAAAGATATCTGCACCCCTATGTTTATTACAGCATTATTCACAATAGCCAAGATATAGAAGCAGCCCAAGTGTCCATCCAGATAAAGTGTCCATGGATAAAGAAGATGTGGTGTATATATACAGTGGAATATTACTCAGCCATAAAAAATGAAATCTTGCCATTTGCAACAACATGGATGGAGCTAGAAAATATTATTTTAAGTGAAAGAAGTCAGCCTGAGAAAGACAGATACCATATGATTTCATTCATATGTGGGATTTAAGAAATGAAACACACAAAGGAAAAAAGAGACAAAAAAAATCCAGACTGTTAACTACAGAGAACAAATGGATGGTTAGCAGAGGGGAGGTGGGTGGGGGGCTGGGTGAAATAGGTGATGGGGATTAAGAGTACACTTACTGTGATGAGCACTGAGTAATGTATAGAATTGTTGATTCACTATATTGTACACCTGAAACTAATATAACATTGTATGTTAATTATACTGGAATTTTAAAATAAAGTATTTAAAATTCCAAGTATTATAGGAGATACATTCTATGGTGCTCTTTCATTATGGTTTTCTTCTTTTTCCAAGTGAAAATCATCTCCTAATTTTTTTTAAAGTACAAGATAATACATGATCACAAGAGAAAAATCAGAAAATACAGAAAAAAGTTAAGGAAATCCATAATTCCACATACTCAGGGAAAAGATACTTATCCTTTCTATGTAGGTCATTCAATATCTCTTTATTTCATTCATTCATTCATTTCACAACGGTGCTTTGAGCTACTGATATGTTCCCAGTTCTATGTAGGTGTTACATATAAGTCATCAAAATAGGGCTTCCATCCCAGAAGAGGTCAACCTAGTAGAGAGAGAATGAAATAAGCAATGATACTCAAAGATTTTTTCTGTATATATAGATGTCCATATGCACAGATATATTCTTTACAAAAATGGAATCACATCATAAATGCTATTAACCTTAGTTTTGGCCTCATACATCAGAAAAAAGATTTTCATGTAATAAGTTCACTTCAGAACAACAAGAACAAACTCTAAGACTAAAGCTAACAAGAATTGTGTAAAACCTACATAAAGAAAACCAAATAATTTTTGCAAAATATCATTAAAATAAGGATTTCTAAAAGTCAAGATTTAAATCATGTGCAATGACCCAAATCTGTCAGACTACAATTCTCTACAAATTAACCTATATATTTGATGCAATCCCAAACAAAATCCATATAGATTTTGTTATGAATATGTTACTATTCTTAAGTTCACCTGGAAGTTTAAATGCCAAGACAAAAAAGTTATCTGAACAGCAATTGGAAGTATTTTGCCTGAAAATACCAAAATATGGCTTAAGACATCAGCAATCAAACAACATTGTATTAACAGAAGACTATGAGAAATTGGTGGAATAGGATGAAAATTCTAGAAACAACTCAAAAATTTAGTTTTAATTTGACATTCCAAATTAAAGAGGAAGTAGTAATGGAGTATTTGATAAAAACTGTTGGAACAATTACCTATTGTTCAGAAAAGGAACTTTATGCTTAACTCAAAATAATAACTCAAAAGTAATGTCTTTAAGGTGACTTAAAGATGTAAAACAATAAAAAGTACTATAAAAATAACAGAAGTAAATATGATGGAATTTTTTAAGTACTTTTTGGATGGGAAAATCATTCTTAGGGAAATTTAGTAGATATAAAGAAAACAATGAACAGATTTAACTGCTTTAAACTTCTCTCCAGCAAAAGGTACTATAAAATTTTTTTAAAAACCTCAGATTAATGTATTTGTAATATTTTTAACAGATAAAAGGGTAATATGAAGAATATATAAGAATATCTTAGGGGAACCTGGGTGGCTCAGTTGGATAAGTGTCTGCCTTTGGCTCAGGTCATGATCCTAAGGTCTTGGGATCGAGCCCAGCATCAGGCTCCCTGCTCAGCAGGGGAGTCTGCTTCTCCCTCTCCCTCAGCCCCTCCCCCAGCTCATGCTCTCTCTCCCTCTCTCCCAAATAAATTAATAAAATCTTTTTTTTTTTTAAAGTATATCTTGGGACACTTGGGTGGCTCAGTTGATTAAGCGTCTGCCTTCGGCTTGGGTCATGATCCTAGGGTCCTGGGATTGAGCCCAGCATAGGGCTCCTTGCTTTGCAGGGAGCCTGCTTCTCCCTCTCCTCCCCACTTGTACTCTCTCACTGTCTCTCCTTCTCTCACTCTCAAATAAATAAATAAAATCTTTATAAAAATAAAGGTATCTTACAAATCAGGAGAAGACAAAATATTTATTATAGAGGTGAACAAAGAACATGAAGGGGCAATTCAGAGAAGAAAGATAAGCAGCCAGCACATACATGGAAACTATTAAGACTTTGCAATGCCCAGGGAAATGCATATTTAAATAGATATTATATTCCATTTATTATATCTATGAAAATTAAATATTTTAGCCTTTAGTGTTGGAAACTATGAGGAAACACAGATGCTTATAAACTGCTGGTGGGAATGTGAATCAGCATAGCTTGATGAGCATAATTCAAGAATATTATTTAAAATGTTTAAATGTGGGGCACCTGAGTGGCTTAGTTGGTTAAGCGTCTGACTCTTGACTTTGGCTCAGGTCATAATCTCACGGTCATGAGCTCGAGCCCCATGTCAGGCTCTGCGCTGAGCATGGAGCCTGCTTAAGATTTTCTCTCCCTCTCCTTCTGCCCCCTCCCACCCCCAACTTGAGTGCATGCTCTCTCTCTCTCTCATAAAATAAAATAAAATAAAATAAAATAAAATAAAATAAAATAAAATAAAATAAAATGTTTAAATGTGCAAAACCATTGATGCTACAGTTCTTCTAGAGATAAGTCTTATAGAAGTGCTTTCTAAAGATGAGCCAAGCTTTGTTTGGAATAGTTCACTTTGCTGAATGCCCATCAGTAGGGAACTGGTTAAATGAAGTGCAGTACCTATAAACTGTATCAGTCAGCCATAGCCGCTTGACAAACCACCTCCAAAATTCAGTTACTGGAACAATCATCACCTATTCTCACTCCTGTATCTGCAGACTGGCTGGCAATTGGCTGACCTGGGCTGGGCTCTGTTGGGTGGCTCTGCATGAAGCTCCATGGCCAGCGAGCCTGGAAGAGCCTGGGCTGTTCTCTGTGGATTGGGCTCATATCTGCTCCACAAGTGCTTCTTTTGGTTCTTTGGAAAGATCAGCAAAACTGATAAACATTTAGCTAGACTGATCAAGATAAAAAGAGAAAGAGACGAATTGTTTTGAAAAGAACAACTTGCGGGCACCTGGGTGGCTCAGTTGGTTAAGCGACTGCCTTTGGCTCAGGTCATGATCCTGGAGTCCCGGGATCGAGTCCCGCATCAGGCTCCCTGCTCAGCGGGGAGTCTGCTTCTCCCTCTGACCCTCTTCCCTCTCGTGCTCTCTATCTCTCATTCTCTCTCTCTCTCAAATAAATAAAATCTTTAAAAAAAAAAAAGAAAACAACAACTTGCCAAAATTAACACAAGGTGTAACAAAATCTGAATTGTCCTACACATCTATTAATGAAATGGAATTGGTAGTTAAAAACCTTCCAACAGAGAAAACTCCAGGCCCAGATGGCTCACTGGTAACTGCTACTATGCTTGAAAGGAAGAAATAGCACCAATCTTATACAAACCCTTTTGTAAAATAGAGGAGGTTAACACTTCCCAACTAATCTTATAAAATAAGCAAAATCTAATAAAGACATTTAACATTTAAAAATCAATGTAATTTTCCATAGTAACAGAATAAAGCAGAAAAAACATGATAACCTCAATAAATGTAAAAAGAGCATCTGGCAAAATTTAATATCTATACATGATTTTTTTTTACAAAATTCTTTAGCATTCTTGCCTTTCTGCAGTCCAGATACCTAGATGCTTGCAGGAGCCAGTTCTAACATTCTCCATCCACCTTGCTGGCAACTGGGTGCCCCATCCTTCGTTCCCCTGCGGAGCCACTCCACCCCTCCACCCACCCTGGCATGTGCCTCTCCAAAGTGCCTACTACCATCCCACATCTGGCAGCAACCCCCATCCAGTGCCTCTCCAAAGCAACTCCTGCCCTGGGGAGAAGACCCACAGTGCACCCATAGTTCCTGCAGCCATGACTCCTAGCCAGCTGCCCGTGGAGCAAGCCCTGCCCTTTGGTGTCTTCACAGCTGTGGCACTGACTCACTGCAGACAGCCAGGAGTGCCGGCTCCACCCACTAGCATGCCCACAGTGGCTGCAGTTCTCTCAAAACTCTGAAGACTCTAAGACTTTGATGAAAGAAATTGAAGATGACATAAACAAATGGAAAGATATACCATGCTCATGGATTGGAAGAACTAATATTGTTCAAAGGTCCATACTAATCAAAACAATCTACAGATTTCTTTTTTTAGATTTTATTTATTTATTTGAGAGAGAGAGACAGCACAAGCAGGGGAGAGGGAAAGGAAGAGGGAGAGGGAGAAACAGATCAGGGCTTGATTCCAGGACCTTGAGATCACAACCTGAGCCAAAGTCAGATGCCCAACCGACTGAGGTGCCCCAAAACAATCTACAGATTTAATACAATCCATATCAAAATACCAACAGCATTTTTCACAGAACTAAAACAAATAATTCTAAAATGTGTATTGTACCACAAAGGATCCTGAATAGCCAAAGCAATCTTGAGAAAGAAGAACAAAGCTGGAGGTATCACAATCTCAGATTTCAAACTATGCTACAATGCTGTAGTAATCAAAACAGTATGGTACTGGGCACAAAAATAGACACATAGATCAATAGAACAGAATAGAGGGCCCAGAAATAAACCTATGCTTAGATGGTGAATTAATCTATGACAAGGAGGCAAGAATATACAATGGGGAAAAGACAGTCTCTTCAACAAATGGTTTTGGGAAAACTGGACATCTATGTGCAAGAAAATGAAACTGGGCCACTTTCTTACACCACACACACACACACACACACACACACACACACACACACACAACTTAAAATGGATTAAAGACAAATGTGAGACCTGAACCCATAAAAATCCTAGAAGACAGCACAAGAAATAATGTCTCTGACATCAGCCATAGAAACTTCTTTCTAGATATGTCTCCTGAGACAAGGGAAACAAAAGCAAAAATAAACTATTGGGACTGCACCAAAATAAAAAGCTTTTGCACAGCAAGGGAAACCATCAACAAAGTGAAAAGACAACCTACTGAATGGCAGAAGATATTTGCAAATGATATATCTGATAAAGGGTTAATATCCAAAATATATAAGGAACTCACATAACTCAATATATTTTTTAAAAAATAAAAATAAACAATAAAAACAAAAAACTGATTCAATTGAAAAATGGGCAGAGGACCTGAATAGACATTTCTCCAAAGAAGAGATATAGCTGGCCACGGGTATATGAAAATATGCTCAACATCATGCATCATCAGGGAAATGCAAATCAAAACCACAATGAGATATCACCTCACACCCATGAGAATGGCTAGTATTGAAAAGACAAGAAATAATAAATGTTGGTGAGGATGTGAGGAAAAGGGAACCCTTGTGCTCTGTTGGTGGGAATGTAGAAAACAATATGGAGATTCCTCAAAAAGTTAAACATAGAAATACCATATGATCCAATAATTCCACCACTGGGCATTTACCCAAAGTAAAGGAAAACATTAATCCAGAAAGTTATGTGCACTCTATCTTTCTATGTTTATTGCAGCATTTTTTACAAGATATGGAAACAGCCCAAATGTCCATCGACAGATGAATGGATAAAGAAGATGTGGTATATATATACAATGGAATATTACTCAGCTATAAAAAATGAGATTTTGCGATTTGTGACAATATGGATGGACCTAGAGGGTATCATGTTAGGCGAAATAAATCAGACAAAGAAAGACAAGTATCATATGATTTCACTTATATATGGAATCTAAAAAACAAAACAAATGAACCAACAAAAAAACTCTCCGGAAATAGACACTTAAATACAGAGAACAAATTGGTGGTTGTCAGAGGGGAAGTGGATGGGCAGATGGACAAAACAGGTGAAGGGGATTAAGAGGTACAAACTTCCACTTACAAAATAAATAAGCCACAGAAATGAAAAGTACAGCAGAGGGAATATAGTCACTAATATTGTAATAACATTGTATGGTGGTAGGCTTCTCCTGGTGAGCACTGAATGATGTATAGCATTGTCATACCACTGTGTTGTACACCTGAAACTAATATAACATTGTATGTCAACTATACTTCAATAATAAAAAAATTTTTAATTAAAAAAACTTTCAGCAAAACTAGGAACACAGGGGAACTTTTTTAAAGTTCCCTGAAAGTTACCTGCAAAGAAGCTACATTTAAAATCATCCTTGGGGAAAAAAGATCATCCTTGGGACACCTGGGTGGCTCGGTTGGTTAAACATCTGCCTTTGGCTCAGGTCATGATCCCAGGGTCCTGGGATTGAGCCCCGTGTTGGGCTCCCTGCTCAGCGGGGAGTCTGCTTCTCCCTCTCCCCCTGACTTGTGCTCTCTCTCTGTGTCTCTCTTTCTCTCAAATAAATAAATAAATAAAATCTTTTAAAAAAATAAAACAAAATAAAATCATCCTTGATGGTGAAATAAACAGTGAACGTTTTCCCCCAAGATTGGGCAAGAATGCTTTCTCCTGCCACTTTTATTTGACTATACTATCATTGCAATAAGATAATAAATAAATATAAATAAAGTAAAATGAAATACAAATAAAATTAAAATAAAAATGAAAGAAAATACATAAATATTGGAAAGGAGGAATAAAACAATCTGCATGTGAATTTATATGATTGTTTACATTAAAAAATTCTAAATAATCTACAAAACATCTGCTCAGACCAAGAAGAGAATTTAGCAAAGTCAAAGGGTAGGGGAATAATATGTAAATATCAATTATATTTTGTGATACTAGGAATGAACAATCAGAAAATGAAAAATTTTAAATATCACATAAAATGGCATTGATAAACATAAAATACTTAGGAGTAAATACAACAAAAGACATGGAAGTCTTCTACAATTAAGACTACAGAACATCAATTAAATAGAGCCATACACCATTTCTGAATTGGAAGTTTGAATACAGTTGGAATGTCGATTGTCCCCAAACTTATCTGTAGATTCAAAGCTATGCCAGTAAAAATTCCAACAGGATTTTTTTATAGAAATTGACAGGCTAATTGTAAAACACATATGGAAATTTAAATGACCTGTAATAGCCAAAGCAATTTTTTTTAAGGTAAACAAAATTGGAGGATTTGCACAACCTGATTTCACATCATACTCTGAGCTGCTGTAGTCACTCAAGGAGGTGTTGGCAAAAGAATAAATAATAAAACAGAATATAGAGTCTAGAAATAGATCCACACGTATATTTTCAACTGCTTTTTGACAAAGATGGCAAACCGAGTCAGTAAGGAAAAAGGAAGCTTTCGGCAAATGTAACTATTGGGCATCCATTAGAAAAAAAAGAACATCAACCTTATATCATACATAAAATTAACTTGAAATGGATCACACACCTAAATGTAGAGTTATAAATGCTAAAAATTCTAGACAAAAACATAGGAGAAAATCTTTGTAACTTTAGGACGGGCAAAGATTTCTTAGACTACAAAAAGCATGAATGATAAAAAAAAATGATTACCTACACTTTAACATAATTAAAAAGTTTAGCTCTTGGAAAGTCACTCTAACACTATAGAAAGGTTGAGTCACAGACTGTAATAAAATGTTCTTGATACATATATCTCACAAAGCACTTAATGCCAGAACACAGAGGAATACTTATAATCAGACATAAGGAGATAAATAACCCAATCAAAAAAATCGACAAAATTTTTGAATCGACAATTTATAAAAAAAATATACAAATAACCAATAATCACATGAAAAGGTGCTTAACACCACTTGTCATCAGGGACAGGCAAATTAAAACTACATATTTAGAAAGGCTAAAATAAAAAAGACTGACAATACCAATTGTTGACAAGGATATGGAACAAATAGAACTTTCACATACAAGCTGACTGATTTCTTTTTCGCAAAGTTAAATACACACCTACCTTGCAATGTAGCCATTCAACGATGGTACTTAACTCAAGATAAATTAAAACACATATCTTGTGGTAGACAGAATGGCCTACAAAGATGTTCCTACGTTGATCCCTTGGAATCTGTGAATATGGCAAGAGGAGTTTTGCAAATGTAATTAAGGGAGATCATTTTGTATCTTACAGGCCAAGTATAATCAAATGAGATCTTAAAAGCAGAGAATTTTCTCCAGCTGGAGAAGTCAGAGATTCCGACCGTAAGAAAGATTCGATGTACCTTTGATGCTTTGAGAGTTGTTGGCCATGAGTAAGAACCAGAGGGCAGTCTCTAAGCCCAAAGGCTGGCCTGGGCTGGGAGCTTGCCTCAGTCCTACAGCTGCAAGGAAACAGATGAACTCGGACTCTCCCCAAAGGGCTTCCAGATGAGAGTCAAAGATGCCCAATACCTTGATTTCAACCTTATAAAACCCTAAGTACAGGATTCTGGTGAGCAATGCTATATCCAGACTTCCAGCCTACAGAATTGTGGGGTAATAAATGGCTATTGTTTTAAGCACTAAATTGTGGTAATTTAATCCAGCAGCAATAGAAAACTGATATACGCCCACAAAGACTCGTACACAAATGTTCATCGTTTGTTTGCAATAGTCAAACACTGGAAGCAACATAAATGACACACCAGGTGACTGGTGAACAAAATGTGGGATATCTGTACAATGGAAAACTACTTGGTCATAAACATGAACAAACCACGTGGATAAATGCCAAAATAATTGTGCCGAGTGAAAGATGACAGACACATAATGCATACTGCATAATTCCACCTATGTCAAAATCTAGAAAATGCAAGTTAATCTCCGGTAACAGAAAAGAGACGAGTGGTTGCTGGGACTGGGGCAGAGAGAGAGGGGGACCGCAGAGTGCCATGAGGAAATTTTGGGGGTGGTGGAAATACAATTGTGGTGCTGTTTTCAGAGGTGCATACATCCACCAACCTCATCAAAGTGTATGCTCTAAGTGGATGCAGCATATTTTTTTTTGTAAGGAAACTGTACCTCAATTAAGTGGATTAAAAATGAAATTCAAAACCATTAAGGGGTGCCTTTTAGAGTTTTCAAAAGAAAGGCATAACAATTTTGACAAAACAACTTTCCCCTCGTTTGATTGGAATTACATTAAATTTGAAGACTAATCCAAAGGGAATGACCATAATTTCAATAGCAAGTTTTTCTGTTTAGGAACATAGTAGGTCTTTTTTTGTGCTCTGGGATAGTAAGCAGCATGGTTTTTGTTCCTTAATGATTTAACTGAGTTCACCCATAAAATCATCTGGGCTGGATGCCCAGGGGAAGGGGTGGAGGGAGGCTAGGAGGGGCAGGGGTGTTTTCACTGTTGTTGTTTTTTCTTTTTTGCAGATTTTATTAAAGATATTTACAAAGCAATATCCAGACTCCAGATCCAGCTGCCAAGGAGCCCCTATTACACTGTGGGTACTGGTTGCAGCATGGCAGGTGGCTTTGACTTCCTACCCTTCTGTTCCAACGTGGGGGTGGTGGGAAGTATCTCATCTTTGGGTTCCACCATGCTCACTTGGTCAGGCAGGGGCTTCTCAGGGCCAGTCTTAGCCCTTGGGTCCCAGGGAAGCATGATCTTCACTATGATGCCCAGCACACCCTGTCTGAGCTGCACACGGCCCACAGCAGTGTCAACTGTGAATCATCAGGCCATCCAAACACTTCATGGATTTAGCCCTCTGGCCTTGGAGTTTCCCAGACACCAGGACCTCACAGCCTTTGGCCCTGCTCTCCATGATGCAGGCAGCACACCAGAGCAGGCCCTCTGCTCAGCAAGGCCTCCTAGGAAGGAGACTGTGAGGCAGAGACTAGGCCTGGGCAATAGCCCACAGACCTCTCGTGGCCACCTTTTTAGCATAAAGCTCTCCATGCCCTCAGGGAAACCAAACCCCTTCTGAACCACAGCAGTCACTTCCCGGATCCGCTGGTCCTTCTCACCAAGAGCATTCTGTGTCCTGGTGGCCAAGATAATGACTTCTGTCCTGGTTGGTGTAACTTGGGCCTCATCTCTGGAGTAGCTATCTTCAGCCAGCTCCTGTGTGAGAAACCCGTTCAGTTCAGCTTTGAAGATGCCATTGGCCACAAACGTCCTCTTCTTGGAAATGTGCACTGCCATCTTGCCATTGTGCACAGCCACAAGGAGAGGAGTGCTTTCACGGCTAATAACAAGGGTGGAGTTGGGACTTATTCCTGGTCACTGGGTGATCACACCCCTCTGAACAGTCTCCAGGTTAGTGATCTCCAGTCAGTGTTAGATGCACGTTTTCAGTCAGACATTTACAAGCACAGACCTTCTAGCGGACATTGTGGATGGCCACCCCGTATCTCCTCAGCCCATGGCTGAGTTCAGTGACAGTTACGGTGATTCCTTCCCACACAGGTGACAGCTTCCCACCACTGGCATTGGCTCCTTGCTGCTTGCCAGACTAAAGGCTTTTCCAGCATCACCGAAGCTGCTTAGCCAACGTTCAGGACAGCCCGGAAGTGGCAGGAAGTTGACATCCTAAGGGCAACTCCCAACCAAAGAAGGTAAGTGACCCAGTGGAAAATTTCCCAGCTTCCCCATCCCTCAATGGGACGATCGGAACGCATTCCACAGGATGCCTCATGTGGCCTCTGTGGGAGTGAGCCACACCAACCCCAGTGCGCCCCTGTCTCCCTCCCCCAGGGCCTCCCTCCCGCTTCCCGAAACCACCTCCTAAACGAACAACCTGCACCCAAGTCCTTGCCTATGAGTCTGCTGTATCCTATGGTATTATTCCACTGTGTTTATAATAAGACATACACAAAATCCACATTTTACAAGGATAAGATAGAGATAAACAATATTTAAAATAACTTATTTATTAACAACATAATCTTTTTGCTCTCATCCAAATATTAATTATGATATCTTCGTGAGTGGCAATGTGATTAAATGCACTTCATTATTTTTGAAAATTTTGATTAACACTTTGTGAGGCAGCAGTTCGGAAGCCTGGTTCTTGATACTTGGTTTAATGGTTTCGATAACTAAAAAGGCACTTCAGACAGATATGTGGATCCAAATGGAGAACAGCCATCACTAAATCACCTGCTCACTTTCCACTCTATCTACCAACTCTGCAAAGGTCTCTCTTAAAATCCAGCCAGCAGATGCCAGTCTTCCCTGATGTGGGTCAGTGTTCTTGCTCACTGATGGGAAAGAGTTGCAATTTTGTGTTTTCAACGAATAGGATCAAAACCCACAGAAATGATGCATTTTGGAAGACGTAAGTCTGCTTAGACAAGTGTGGATATTTGCCGTGAAATGGATGCCTTTGAAGGTGATTTGGTACTGCTTTTTGGGTAACTGAAAAGTTCAGGTAACCTGATGGCTGACAAATTGCTTCAGGATATTCCCAGGGAAATTTTCCCAGGAAATTCAGGTAGTCACCTAGATGGTTCTCTCCTGTCTTGAGTGAAGCAGAGTTTTTCTGCTTTTTGGGCCTGGGAGGCCTTGCAAAGCAGAGATAAGGCCAGGCCATTGGGGAACCAAAGACAGAAATAAATCATCTGTCAGGTGCATCTCCCACAGCAGATGCTTCCTTTTGGTGATGTCAGCTGACCTGACCCTGGGCTCTGCCTCCCCTTCCTAGACCTGCCAAAGTCCCCAAGTAGGAGAGGCCAGTCACCTGGGCTGCATGGAGAACAGATGGAGGTCTGCCAAGAGGGAGCAGGAGACCCTGCAGCTCAAGTTCTCGCCAGCCCCACAAAATGGAGCTCTGAATGTGTCTTCTATGCTCTTCCACCACCCCTGCCTTCTCCCAGCTCCTCCGGGGAGAGGGCTCACTTTTTCCTGCTACACCAGCTGCCGCAGAAGCTCTGCTTGAATTGAAATGGCACTCTGGACTCACTTTCTTTGGACAAAAATGGAGGCGTCACCCCAGGCCTGATTGCTTGCAGGAGGAAGACAGACTGTGGTCCACTCATCAGCTTTGGGCCCTACGAAGCTGAAAGAGCGGGTCAGCGTGGTCTGAAACTCATGAATTAGCCATCACTTTGCCCATTTCTCAGATAAGGAAATGGAGGCTAAGTTGCTTAGCCGAAGCCCACAACAGCTGTGCCTCCTGCGGGAGCCCAATCTTGGGAGGGAGGAGACCAATGTGATGATAGGGTGGATGAAAAATCGCCTGAAAATGCACATGGGGCTTCTAGCAATTGGAGAGATATACCTTAAATCAACCATAAGCTACTATTTCACACGAGATAAGAAAAAAAAATTAAGTCATAATACCAAGTGTCAGAGAAGATCTGGGTAAACTCTACACATGATGGTGGGAATGTAAATTTGGCAACAAAGTGCAAAGCTGAAGATGCTACTGCTCTTCGAGATGCTTACACGTGTGTCCAAGGGGACGTGTAGAAAGACACTCGCCAACTAGGACTCATGCAGCGCCTGTCATTAGGCAATGAATACACCACATCATGTCATCTGCTACTTTTTGCATTTCAAAAAAAAAAGTCTGAGGCAGGAATGGCCAAAAATGTTAACTGGTGTTTATGATTTTTCATTATCTGATTTTTTAAAAATATTCAAAAGTATATGTGGTGCTTTCCAAAAGTTCAGCTTAGCCTGGTGCAAAATGGTACCAATGGCCCACAAATGTGGGCCACATGCTAACCCAAAACTAAATGTAAATTAGAGCCTGGTGTGGGAATCCCCGGACGGGGTCTCAGAGCCTCCAGGAAGTTCTCAGTCTGGAGTTGTCCGCCAACCAGCTCTTCCTGATGGCACCAGGAGGCTGAAAGAACAAGCCAGCTCCCTGCCTATCCTCGGGGGCTCATGGTCACAGCCCTGTACCCAGGTCAATGGCATCACCTCCTCCCTAGAGATTAGACATGCATGATGTGAGCACCACTCCCATGTCCTTGTGAGGAACCCCATGGCCCTGCTGCAAATCCTCCTGCTCATCTCTGGCAGAGATGTTCAGCTTCTGCAAAGCTCTTGTTTTCTTAACTCTGCACCTGTAAGTCTAGCCCTTAGTTTCTGCTGCTGACCCCACCCAAACGTGGCTTTAACTTCTGCGCCAAGATTTCCCCTCCCAATCCAATGCATGGAAAGCCAAGGTCATGAGAGATCCCGGGGCGCCTGGGTGGCTCAGTGGGTCAGGCGTCCAACCCTTAATCTCAGCTCAGGTCTTGATCTCAGAGTTCAAGCTCTGTGTTGGGCTTCATGCTGGCTGTGGAGCCTACTTTAAGTAAATAAATAAATAAATAAATAAATAAATAAATAAATAAATAAATAACAGGGAGAGAGCCAGCAGAGCTAGGAAGAACCAGGGCAGGCTTCATAGAGGAAGGGGCAGTGAAGGTAGGACTTGTGGAAGGAAATGACAAAGAACTGGAGGTTTCCAGAGGCTGGGGAACGTGCTTGAGGATGAGCAAATTGAGGAACGCAGCTGGAGCATTGGAACTCAAGCCACAGGAGTAGAGTGGAACTATGCCCTGGAAGGCCATGGATGCCAGGCAAGAGGGCCGTTCTTGCCAGAAGGATCTTGCATTTTCAGGACTAGTCTGGCACGTAAACTTGCTGGAATCTATTCACCCTTGCACATCTGCAACCACTCACTGAGCCACAGGCTGGGCCATGTACCCCACAATGACGCTCAGTGTGTCCACATCATGGCCACCTCTGCAGGGTGACCATTTACTCCACTTGCCATCTCTCACGGGTGACAAAGGGGCACCCGGGGGTGCAGACACAGCCCTGCCAGTCCCTCGAGAGCCAGATGCAGATTTCTGCCCAGCTCCCCGTTGCACGAGCTGCAGAAGCAGCAGGGTCACACCCGCCCTCGTCTTCACATTGTCTCTCAGAGTCTAGATTGTGTCGCTTCTGCTTCTCTCCTGCCTATTAGCCATGTCTCTTTGGGTTGCGAGTGACAGGAAACACAACTCAAACTGGCTAAGGGGAAAAAAAAAGAGAGAGAGAAAGAGGGGAGATGTACTGGCCCAGGTAACTAGAAGTTCAGGGCACAGCTGGATTCAGGAGCTCAAGCAATGTGGTAGGGACTTGTTCTCTGCTCTGTAAACAGGTCTTTGTGCATGCTGTGGCCCCAACCTCTGCTCCCAAGACACCCCAGCAGAAGAAAAGGGGTTCTCTTTCCTCATAGCTCCAGCAAAACCCCCAAGATCACACTCTGTTCACATTCCCACCTACGAGCCAGTCACAGGGACGAAGGCATGGAGTATTGTTGGCCACTGTGAATTCAGGGAATAGAGTAGCCCCCAAGCCTCAGAGGCTGAAAGTGGGGGCAAGGGGGCTC
This sequence comes from Eumetopias jubatus, assembly GCF_037043125.1. Classification (NCBI taxonomy): domain Eukaryota; kingdom Metazoa; phylum Chordata; class Mammalia; order Carnivora; family Otariidae; genus Eumetopias; species Eumetopias jubatus. The sequence goes on along the minus strand of NW_028274816.1, from coordinate 43,119,080 downwards.
TTTGAAGGAAAACGGAGGTGCCACTATCTGAAACAGGAGCATACATGATGTACAGGAAAAAGCAACATGATTTACACAATTTCTGCCTCATTTCTATGCTCCCCAAGTTTAGGGAGGGCCTGGCCTGGGACATACTCATTCTTGGTAAGTGTTTGTAGGATAGATGGATGGGTGGGTGGGACAGTGGCTGATACTGCTCTGGGACTTCACTTGGGGCATTTGGCCAGAGCTGGGCCCTGTGCCTCAGGACCATGCTCTCCCCAGAGCCAAGACCCCAGCATACGAGGCAGGAGGGCTGCGTTCTAGAAGGAGGACAAGAGAGGGGAAAGCAGTGGTCTGGATGGGATATTGGATAGGACAAAGGCCAGTAAAGTGAATTGTGAGGCTCGACAGCCTCCTTTATGAAGGGAAGTCCTGGGAGCTAGCCCATGGTGAAATGGCCATGCAGGCATGTGTGGGTGCTGGTCTGGGACCGTGCAGCCATGCTTGAAATGAAACAGGGTCAGGGGAGGTCTCTGCAGGGGGAATTCCCACATCTGGTGCTGCCCACCTGCTTTGGCCCAGCTCCCAGGCCTGGAACCTTCCACCAAGATCCCTCAGAGGCCAAGGCCAGAACTCCCCTGGGCCGCTTAGCATCCTTTCCTGAAACCTCACCTATGGGAGGAAGGAAAACACCCACCAGCAGTGGCTTCCCTACCTCGTCCTGCCTGGCTATGCCCTGGGGACGGAGGTGGGGAGGGAAATGCCCCGGGCCCCAGACCGCTCTATCCACCCTTCCATCAGCTTCTCCAAGGCCCCAAGACTCCAGACCTACCCTTCCAGCAGGCCCTGAAAAAGTCAGAAAACAAAAGACTGAAAAAAGTCTCTGGATGTAAGAGTGAAATACTGGGTCATGAATATGGTAAGTCATCTTATTAGAATTTGCTGATTGATTGATTATAGACTCGCTAATCCTCTGGATTCGAATGTACCTGAAGAACAGGTGAAAACTTGTGAATTCTAGTCAAATATTGTAGGACACTGCCTAACTTGTTTTCTTTAAAGTGACTTATCTGATAATTTTTGGCTTTAAATTCTATATGAATATTTCATAAATATCCCATACATTTAGTATTTTAACAATTTTACATCATATCTACAGTACTTTAGTACCTGACTTGTATATTTATGTGACTATTGTTAGAAGTGACTAATTGGGTTTGATTAGCTCCATCATTAATATTCTGTCCATAATTTAACATGCTTCAATAAAATACCCTAAAGCAGTGTAATGATTAGATTTCAGGAATATGTGTTTTGCAATTAAGTTCCTCTTGATTTTGATATGCAGATGAAGAAATAGTGGTCTCATTTAAAAAAAAAAACTGCCCTTATTAACTCAGCAGTATACTCTGAAGATTAGGTGAGAAATCCAAGATTTTCTCTTTGTATATGCTAGTTAAAATGTATTTCAATCAAGCCTATGTGGGCAAATCAGATTTGATTAGTTTAAGTTCACAGTCATTCTATCTAAATGAATAATGTGTCACCTAACATTGCAAAAATTTGATTAATAGTTTATCAGTTAATTAAAAACGGGTTTAATTTTTCTTTTTTAGGAAAATGCAAGGTAGATATTCCTTGTGTTCATCATAAATGCAAATTATTTCAGCTTGAATCTATTGTTCCTTTTTTGCTCCTTAGCCAACTGGCAAGAAAAATAAAGCTCTTGGAACTATGTCTGGGAGAGAGGAGCCGCGGAACTTTCTTCACTTCCACCCATTGCTGTTGTTGCTTGTGTCCCAGCTGCGAAGTTTGTTCTGGATGGAGCTGGTTCCCTGGCCTTAGCTTCCCCGAATCATTTCAGCTCCGTCTCTCCCAGACCCCAAACCCCTGCAGCCTTTGGCCACAAGACTTTTCCAGGTGACCACTCTTTTCACCTTGTTCTGGTTTAATTTGTGTGTGGGGTAGGGGGCAGGAAACCAAAGGAAACATTTTCCCCAGGAACCCGAGATCCGACCCCAGGGCTAAGGAAACCACCTGTTCTCTACGGTCCTCCTTGGGGCAGGATATTCACATCCAGTGATCAGAGCCTTAGGGTACTTCCTTTGCCCTAGGCCGATTCATCATTGAAAGGCTGCTGGGCAGATTGAGCAAAGGGGGGGGGGGGGGGCTTTTCCAGGCCCCACCACTGGGAACTGGGACACAGCGTAGAGCAGGCCTCAGACCTCCCGGAGGGCAAGGGAGCTGGGCTATTGGTTCACAACTTCTCTTGTCATCTACAGAAGGCGATTCCCTGAGACGTGAGCAGGCTTCCTCGGCCACAGCCCGTCCCCAAGCAGAGCGCTGGGCCCTGGCTCAGTGGCATTGTGGGAACGGTGAATGCTGCAGGGGCTGGGCATCCCTGGAGCCTCCCACAGGGCTCCCGTGCGGACCTGTCTGTCCTATCCATTCTCCCAAGTCCACTGTTAGCTCAGTGACACCTGCCATCCTCAGCATTTGTCAAGAACGGCAAACGCTTGGCAGGAACCTACCTTGACCCAGGCACCATGGTGGGGGCTGTGGCTACAGCCCTGAACAAATCAGGCCAGGCGAGGGACGAGAGGAAAGTCTCAATGGCCCGAGCGTAGGGACAGAAGGGAGTGAGGTGGAAGTGCCTGGGGGGAGGAGGGGCGGGTCACCGGGACGGTTCTGTAGGACGGGACTGAGTCACGGCAGGGTTCTGCACACGCACTGAGCAGCGTTACCCTAAGGCCCCAGGATCACCCACCAGACAGCCCATGCGGTTCCAGGCTCCCAGCTCTGCGCAGTAAAACTCTCGTGTGCTGGAGTCTGGGAAACTCCATGCCAGACCGAAGGACATCTGGGCATTCAGTTCCCTGGGAGTGAGCGGAGATGGAGAGACTCTGGAACCACAGGCTGGTCCTGCTGGCGTGATGCTCCCTGCTCTCACGTGTGGAGCCCTCTGGCCCCACATACATGAAAAGACAGGTACGCTGTGGCAAGAAGGGAAGGGACAGACAGCGCCTGAGCCGGCGCTTGGCCCACGGCGGTACTTGGTGAAAGCAGGCCAGCTTTGGAGCTAAATCTTGCTCTATTGGACCCACGGCCTTCACCGTGCACAGCAGCTCCGTCACCTGCTGCCTGTCTTCCCAAGCTGGCATTTCTGGTGGGGCTGCACTGGAGTCACCGTGCACAGCAGCTCCGTCACCTGCTGCCTGTCTTCCCAAGCTGGCATTTCTGGTGGGGCTGCACTGGAGTCACCGTGCACAGCAGCTCCGTCACCTGCTGCCTGTCTTCCCAAGCTGGCATTTCTGGTGGGGCTGCACTGGAGTCACCGTGCACAGCAGCTCCGTCACCTGCTGCCTGTCTTCCCAAGCTGGCATTTCTGGTGGGGCTGCACTGGAGGTCGGCCTCTCTGGACCTCAGTCCTCCACTCAGGCCCCACTCCCGCTGGGAGCAGCCCCCAGCCTGGGCTGAGGTTCTGTAGTGGGGTCATATCTGCAACTGAGCCATGCCTGGGCCTGACTGGTTTGACATGTGCCTCTGTTCTGGAGTGGGGGAGGGAGCAGGTGCCAGCATTTTAAAGATACTCCCCCAAGTGACAGTCACCCACAGCCAGGGTTGAGGAACCCAGGAGCTAGGTGGGGTGAGAACCAGATTCTGACCCTGCCGGCCAGGTACTTCCTGGAGGAGCCCCGAGACATCTGTAAGGCAGGTGACACAGAGGAAGGAACACCCCAGGTCCCATGGAGTAAAGGAGAGAGCCAACCGGGGAGGGAGCAGGTTTAGAAGCTGGAGCTTCCCGCTACTGCAGGAGCTGTGTGTTGACTCAATTTGTACAACTGAGCTCCTGCCGCTCAGTCCCAGGGAACGTGGGGACACACCAAGAACTGAGACTTTCCAGGGTCATTAAAGGTGCAAGTCATTTTAAAACATCCTCCACCGGTGTTATGCTGAGTGAAATAAGTCAATCAGAGAAAGACATGTATCATATGACCTCACTGATATGAGGAATTCTTAATCTCAGGAAACAAACTGAGGGTTGCTGGAGTGGTGGGGGGTGGGAGGGATGGGGCGGCTGGGTGATAGACATTGGGGAGGGTATGTGCTATGGCGAGTGCTGTGAATTGTGCAAGACTGTTGAATCACAGATCTGTACCTCTGAAACAAATAATGCAATATATGTTAAGAAAAAAAAGAAGAAGAAGATAGCAGGAGGGGAAGAATGAAGGGGGGGACGTCAGAGGGGGAGACGAACCATGAGAGACGATGGACTCTGAAAAACAAACTGAGGGTTCTAGAGGGGAGGAGGGTAGGGGGATGGGTTAGCCTGGTGATGGGTATTAAAGAGGGCACGTTCTGCGTGGAGCCCTGGGTGTTATGCACAAACAATGAATCATGGAACACTACATCCAAAACTAATGATGTAATGTATGGTGATTAACATAACAATAAAAATTTATAAATAAATAAATAAATAAAACATCCTCCATGGGCTCTTGGACCACCCTGGGGTCACTGGGGAGGAGGGGTGCTTCCCAAGGAGACCAGGCCAGCACCAAGGCCCTGGCCACCCAATGTGGCTGTCCTGGCTGCCTCCCCACGGCCCCTCGGCACACTCCTGTGCTGGGCGGCCCGCCTGCTTCCTCCCTGTGGCCGCCCTACACGGTAGCATGCTCCAAAGAGCAGCAGGCTCCCGGGCTGGGCAGCGGCCATCCACCGGCCCCTCTAGCCCTTAGTCTCTGCCTCCGCCGAGGCTGGGAGTCGGGGCTATTTCTGTTCTTCCTACCTTCCCCCTTAAGTGCCTCAAGGCAGGCCCTGTTACGGGCAGGCTGGGGCAAAGGGAAAGAGAGCCATTTTCCCCAGGCCACTCGTTCCTGGTGAACACTGAGGGCAGACTGTTGTCACTGTGTCCAGTGAGGGTTTCCAGGGAGTCTCTGTTGTGTCTGTTGAAAGCCATTAACTTGCTTTATGTAAATGTATTCAGTTTACCTTAACTTATGTAACCTTGCTTTGGCATTTTGTTATGACTTAATATACTGGAGGCTTCCACAAGTGGAAGTAAGCTCAGGCTTCTCCTAACCCTTGGGAGGCCTGGTCTTGAGGGCAGGGGCTATGTCCTGAGAAGACTCTGGGTTGAAAGAGGACCCTGCTATAGGAGGAGGCCATTGTGGTGGAGCACCGGGCACTGGGTGTCAGTCAGTACCTCTGCATATGAACTCATCTAGTCCTAACACAAACCTGATGACATCGCATTATCCCCATTTTATAGATGAGGACACCAAGGCCCAAAAAGTTAAGGAGCTCCACCAAGCTCACATAGCTGACAGTGGGCAGAGGCAGGATTCAAGCACAGACAGCTGGATCCAGAGTCCACGTGTTTTTTTCTTGCTGCTTCCCCATCTCCCAAGTCATAGCGGCAACCTCTGTTTATCCAAACCCCTGCAGAGATTGTCACATCTGGCAAGCAAGGGAGCAACTACTATTCCCAGTTTACTGCTGAGCAAACCAAGGTGAGGAGACTTCCTAGGGTCCTGCCTGGGGCTCTCTGTCTAGAGCCTGTCCTGGCTCCCTGGCTCCCTGGCTCCCGCCCTCGGGCTTTCTGTCCTCTGCTCAGGGCCTGCATGAAACCTGATGCCTCATTTTCCACCATGTGGCAAAGGCCCATCCATATTCAAGGGCCAGACCCCCCTGCTGTTGGGAAGGGGAGAGGAGACAAATTGTCAGGGTTATGTGTGTCGGTGTGTATGTGTGTGTTTAAAGAAAGCCCGCTAAAACTTACCAGGAACAAACGCTGATGACGTCATGTCCCTGACAAGTTCAGGAAGGGCTCTGAGCATTTTGAAAGTCAGGATTTCATGTGTGGGGCGTGGGGCATGTGAGTGTCTGTGTGTAGCTGTGTTTTTCAAAGCAAGTTTTCCTGTATGAAAACAATATCAAGAAACCCCATATGTCAGTGTCTAGACACTTAGAATTTGGACTATTTCTGCTTCAACAGGAACTCTCTGGAAAGATGGCAGACTGGGCCAGTTTATCTCTGGGGAACAGGACTGGACCAACATCAAAGGGGACAGATTTAAAGTCGGAACATCACCCCTCAGCCCCAGGGCCCTGGCTGTCAGGGCTGCCTAGTTCTTGCGAGTGGCAGAGACTGGCTCCCCATGGGCAGCCCCGCTAATGAAGCCCTTATCGGGCATCATGGATGCTAAGTATTGGTCCCACATGTGCAGGAGTGGGAGCTGTGCCTGTGGTTGCTAACTTCCCATCTATAGGACGGCACAGCAAGCTGAGGAGGCGGGGAGCCCCTGCAGTCTCCAGGCTCCCCCAGAGCTGGGCGGAAGGTAGCTGCTTACAGAAGGGCCCCAAGGAGCCCCTGTGTGAGCATCTGAGGGCGGGCCCTGCATCTGGGGCTCCAGGTGCAGGCCGGTGGGCCTCCCTCTCCTGGCGGGAAGTAGAGGCCCCCGCCCTGCCGAGGGAAGTGGCAGATAGTTCGGGGGAAGTTAGCAAGACAGTTCAGTATTTCTGCAACATCGATTGAATTCCTATTAGTCATTCATACGTCATTCATTCATCAAATGCCATGCGGGCACCAAGAATGCACAAGGCCCAGTGCTGAGCCCTCAGTGGTGAGGCAGGAGGAAGAAGAGCATCCAGAGGTACCAGGTCCCTGCCCTCCATAAAACCTGACCAGGAAGGGAGGCAGAGAAGGTGGCGTCTCCCTGCTGTACTCGGGGCAGGAGCTGCGGACACCGCAGAAGGCGTGGGGCGGCCACTCACGGTGGCAGACTGGGCCTCCTCAGGGGCCCAGGTGTCGATAAGCCCCCCACCCCCACCCCACCAGTAGTTTCCTCAGGTGCAGGAAGTGAACGAAGTGAAGAGACTTGTCCACACCTGTCACCACTAAGTGGTAAAGCTGGGATTCAAACCAAAGCCTAATGGGCCTACACCTCTCCTCTAGCTAGAACCAGCCTCATGTTGGGGGCCCCTGGGGCCAGCCGTGAGGTGTGAATAGCACAGGGACAGACGACTGAGGTGGCCCCTTGGGAGAAAATCCACACTCCTTTGTTGGATGGAGTCCTGCTGGATTGGGGCCGGACCGTCCACTGGGCTGCCCTACCCACCCCCACTCACCCGAGGCCTGAAATTGGGCATTGCACATGGGCCGCTTTGACATTATGTAAACGCTGCCTAAACACTCAGAAGCCATTTCCTGTGGGTGACAAGCATGATTAGTCACCTGCCACGCAGACCAGCCCTGTGCCAAATGATGCGGAATGGACAGGGGGCATTGCAGGCCATGTCTGCCCCAGGGAGCTTTCTACTCAGGGAGACGGGACCAGGGAGCAAAGCAGCAGATGAACAAGATCAAGCAGTGAACAGAATTCCCCATTCTCTCATTTCTACATTTCTCTTAAGTCCCCTGTGTTGCAGCCACAAGAGTTTACCCAGGGAGCATGTCCACCCAGCAGGCTTCATGTCTTCTTCTCCGAGCTCTGGGCTCCGAGTCAGGTCCGCACGAGGACTCTGCACACACTCTGCCTCCTGCCAGTATCCTCAGGAGGCCTCACCCCTCACCCTCCACCCCCAAGATGCCCGGCTTCTGCTCTGCTGCCCTCCGGCACCAGGCCCAGGGCCTGGCCCACTCATGCCCGCCCGCTCGGTCATTCCACGGATGTGTCTTGAGGGCCCACTGTGTGCCAATCCCCGACTTAGGTGCTGACACACTTAAGGAGAAAAACGAGGAAAGTTTCCATCTTCCGAGAGCTGACGATTACTGGAAAGACAGTAGTGAGTCCAGTAAACAGAAAAACCACTTGCGGATGATAACGGGCGATCGCCGCTGTGTAGGAAAGGAGCAGGGCACCCCGCCGGAACTCAAGTCACACGGAAGCGGGGTGTCAGGAGGCCTCTGCTCAGGCTGTGCCCACCCGGTGCCTAACAGATGCTCACAGTGAACATGTTGGAAGGTCATAGAGGAAAGGGGACGAGATAAGAGAGGGAAAGGGGCCCAAAGTGGGGCAGGGGGATCAGAACCAAAAGAGGAGGCCTGGCATCCAAGATTCAAAGCGTCCTGCACAGACGCAGGACAAAAGCCCAGTGTGGAGGGGACCCGAGTGGCCCTGATGCGGGTTGACTGTGGCTCACCCTGGGTTCTGAGAGCATGGGGGTGGGGTGGCGGTGGGGGGGAGCCATGGGAGCCGGCAGGAAGTGGAGGCACGGCTCACTGAAGCTGCTAGCTGCCCTGAAATTTGTGGACCGCCTCTGGCTGCAAAACAGGAAATCAGGGTATTACCGAGGCTCCTGACCTGCGGCCCTGGGGCTGGTGCCCGGGCGCCCGTCTGCCTCCTCTGGAGACGGCCCACCCACCGGCTCCCCGAGCCACAGGCAGTGGCTGGGCCCAGCGAGGACGAGGCGAGGTGGGGGAGGGGGGCATGCCTGTCCGCAAAGTCCAGCAGCCCTGCACCCAGGGCTCACACGGGGACACCAGGTCCCGAATTCTCCTGAGAGGCTCGGCTGTCCTCCCACCGCCCCCCTCCTTCTCCTTCTTCTTTTTAAGGAAACTCTACCCCCACCATAAGGCTCGAACTCAAGACCCAAGGTCAAAGTCGCATTCTCCACTGACTTAGCCACCAGGCGCCCCTGTTTGGCCTCTTTCTGAGGACAATTTCTTCCCAGGCTGAGCTTCAGCCCAGGAGTATTTCAGGAAGCGGTTCCTGGCGAGTCCGGAGACTCCCGTCCGTTCTGACTGCCCTGGCTCAGCTACCCCCCCCCCCGGGGCACAGACTGGCTCCTCCCAGATGGCATGGGTTTCCCATGAAGGGTCGGTCCCCCAGAGAAAAGCAGGGACCTTGGGCAAAGGAAAGAACAGACCTGTTGACCACAGCAGGGGTGAGAGAGATGCTGAAGGAAAAAAAAAAACGCACTAGAATGGAATAGTGTTAGGGTGCAAATGTGGATGGAGGCCCCAACAGGTCAGGAAGGAGGTCATAGAAGGCGTGACATTTGGATGGTCCTAGAAACTGGGGAGTTCTTGTGCAGAGTAACCTCTTGGCCGTTTTGTGCCCTGTGCTTTCGCTCTCCTGCAGGTGTCTTTTTCTTAATTACACCCGGAGAGCCCAGGAAAGAGGATGCCGGCGGTATTTATTTTCTGCTCTGAGCCCAGCACAGGTAACTCACCAGGGGCATCTTTCTTAATGAGGGAAGAAAAATGTCAGAACAGCGATCAGCTGCGATGCACCCAACGGACTTAAAAAATAAGCAAAAATAACATGAAAATTCATTTTGCATTAGCTGGCTGTATATATCATCCCCAGATTGGGACAGTAGAATATTTTTTGTGCCATGGTGAAATCTGTTAGTAGGGGTGCCCGCACAAGGGGACACACCTCGTAGAGGGGATATTCATTCTGGGAATTATTTTATTCCATTTAAAACCAGAGCCGAAGTTGGCGGTCTCGGTCCATATCTGTTCCTTTCCCTGCTGTCTGAGGTCCCCAATCCTCAGCATCTCTCTGTGACATCCTCAGCGCCCACCCCCCCCCCCCAGTCTAGGAGGCCTTGCCTTCCATCTGAGGTTTTACCTTTTATGTGTATGGTTGGGGCACAAGTTGCTGTCACTTAACAACTCCCTGTGATCTCACATCACCCCCAATAAGTCTGGTGGCAGGGAATGTCATCCTTATTTAACAGAAGAGGAAACCGAGGCTTCGATGAACTTATCCACTATGCCCACAGCCTCCCTATCTGCATCTGTCAAGAGTGGACATCAAATCCTTCACTGCTACATACACACCTGGGGTCTCACCCAGGACCCAAGCACCATGGCCCTGGGCGCATTCTGCCCACTGACTGAGTGAGTGGGTGGTGGGTCCAGCCCCCATCTGGCTTGTGCCCCTGGAGCCCAGGCACCCTGCCGCATTTGTGCAGGCCGGGCACCCAGGAGGGGCTCTCTTAGGGGCTTCGAGGCAGCTGGAGGTTCTGCAACTCGTCCTCGCTCATTCCAAGCCAGCGCGGCAAGCAGGATGAGAGGAAGTGGATGAGAAGTGCTTGAAGTAAGAAAATGAAAGTAGTCCTGATTGGTGTCATTGAGAGCAGTTTAGAGAAGGAAGAGCTGAATCCTCTGAAGCCAGTGTCCAGGGCCCCGCTGCTTTCCCACCCCTAGCAGTGGCAGGTGACAGTGGGGTGAACAGCTGGACCCCACTACAACTCCACCAATCGGGAAAGGGGCACGGTGCCCACCGCCACTGTCCTTCCTCAGGGCACAGGCAGTGGGGGCGATATCGCTGGGAGGAAACAAAGAGAAGGGGAGTCAGGAAGAGATGCAGATGGTGAGGCCCCCAAGAGAGATGATGACTGGGACAAGGAGAGCCGGGAGGCCGCTAGCGAGGTGGAGAGGTCCCAAGAAAGGGACAGGGAGCTGAACATCTGGTCCTTTGCACCCTCCCTCACCTGCTCTGTGTACCTCCCCCTGCAGCCCCCCTCCTGGACACATCAACGCACTGCTCTGCCTTCTGGGTGGGTCTGAGCCTGGGGAGACCTAGCGCAAGACTGAGGAGTGCTTCGGTGGCCATTCTCCAGGCTTCTCCCCCCCAGATCACCGCTCTTGTCCCCACACGGCCATCTTGGCGTCCAGATTCAGGTAGCTTCTCCCCTCCAGGCCCTGCAACCCAGGGGGTGGGAAGAGCCCCACTGCTACTAGACGCAGAGCGCTGTCCCTCCTTCATGGGTCCCCCTTTGAAAAGAAGTCCTTTTATTACGCTCTCCCCAGGGGCCTGAGCATGCCCCTGCTTTGGGCCAGGTCCTGGCTGCTACAGGGACATCCTGGGCTTCTAACTTTGAGGAAGAGAAGGACCCATATGTGGAGCAGAAAGGACCTTGCCTCTGATGTGAAAGTCTTGCACTTCCCTCAAAGGTCAAAGAGCCAGGCTGGGTGGGGCATCCTTCGATGCGGATCACAGGCTCCTTTGGAAGGCAGGGGCCAGAACAGACATCCCGGGAGGGCCCCACATCCTCCACGCCCCTGGGCAGGCACACACACTGGCTGTCGCATGCGTGTGCCTCTGGGCTCTGTTGCAGCTGTCCCCAGAGGATGGCCCTCAAGAGGAACAAAACAGCCTCTGCGGACTGTGCGAGCCAGTGTCCACACTCCAGGGCCTATTTTTAGAATATAGGACAACTTCCTCCCAGAATAGACAAGACGCGCTAATCCAGGAGGGAGGCCTGGGAGAGATGAAGACATCGAGTCTCGATATGAATTAGCCGTGAGTATATTATTTGAAGAAATGTTTAACAGCTAGGCAAATATTTGATACCTTTGAATTGGAGCGGGTGCTTTCAGAGGCAAAGTGACAGTGGCCGCCGAGCCGTGCCCCTCCCTGCCCGCGTCCCTGGCTGTCACCCTGCTTCTCTAGGCCCCTTCTTGCTGCATGCTGAGGAGTAACACCAGCTTGGTGCCCAGTGGACTGTGTGTAAGACAGGGCATGAACATACACACCAAACCGAGGTCTCGGGGACAGTTCCCCGTGCACGAGGAAGCCTCCAAACAGCCTTCTCTTTTTTTAAAGGAAAGGTTATTTTCCTCAATTACTCCACCCTATTGCTAAAGGGGTGAGGCCTTTTTGGAAGGGGGCCAGAGATCATGTCCCCTGCTTTGGACCCCCTGGTCTGTGATCTGGAAGGGGGTGAAGAAAAGCCCCCCAGATCCCCTTAGCTCAGAAAATAGGCCCTGTCCTCAAGGCTCCGAACAAAGCCTGCAGGTTTGAGCAGCATCTGGGAGAGTCTTTTCTTCGTGGCAGAGAATGAACCTCTGGGAGCTTAGAGGTGGAAGGCCCAGGAGACCTCAGACGCCAGGCGCACCTGTCCGCAGAGAGGCGGAGTCATCTTTACCCTCCCGACCTTATTTGGGAGTGGGAGGTCGGCATTGGCATCCCCAGTTTACAGATGGAGAAACCGAAAATCCATGACGTGGCCAACGTTGCACCCTGGTGAGAGGTGGAGAGAGAGAGAGGAGAGAGAGAAGAGGGAGTCTGAGAAGCTGAGAAGCAGGTTGGGATTTTATCGGAGTAACAGCTAGGATTTACCGTGCTCTTTGCCACGGGCCAGGGGCTTTACAGGCGTCTGCCCAGGCAGGACTTGCAAAGGCTCCTTGCAAGGCACACACTTGTGCCAGCCCCCTTTACCGATGACAGAACGATTCAGAGACTGAAGGGCCCTGCTGCACGACAGCCCGCTGGGATGTAGCGGGTCTGGCTCGACAGCCCCGCGCTGGCACCGAAACTCCGGCGCCAACCACTCGGCCACACTGCCGCTGTCGGGACGCCGCTCCGCTTGGAGAATCCGGAGCAGCACCGAGGGCTGAGGCTTCCCGGCAGCGGGGCGCGGAGGTGAGAGGCCCTGGGGGCCCTGGAGGATCTGCGAACCCCGGCCCCGCGCCCCGGGCCCCGCTGCCCCGCGCTGCGCGCAGCTGCGGGGGCGCGGCCACCAGATGGCAGCAGACGCTTTGTGATCGCGCCGCCGGAGGGAGCGCACGGCGGGGCCGGGGCGCAGGCCTGGGGTGCCCACCCGCGACGCGACCCCGGAGCAGGGTCCCCTCCTCTGGCCGCCCGCCGGGCCTCTGACGTCCAGGGCGGGTAACTCAGGCCGCCGAAGAGTCGGCCCCGACCCCCGCGCCCAGTCCGCGGGCCGCCCCCTCGGGCGGCTGTTCCTGGCACGGGCGGTTCCAGGCGCGGGCATCCAGATCCGCTTGGAGGAGGCCGGGGACGCTCGACAACTCCAGCAATCAAGCCTCCAGCGGGCTCCGGGCCGCCCCGGGTCTGAAGAAAGAGAGCGGGCCCTCTGGCCAGCTGGTTCACAAGCTGGCGGCTCCGCCCCGCCCGGAGATGGGAGGGGGCTGTCACCTCTCCAAACCCCGAGGAAACGGACAGCTCTGGGGTCCTGCCGAGAAGCCACCGGTGGTAGATGGCAGAGCGGTCGCCTGCGCCGGTCTCCTGACTCTAAGACCCAAGCCAGGCCCCACTCCCGAGGGCATCCATCACACCCGACGGCGCCCAGAGCCTGGCTGGAGTGCTAGACGTGACGTGATGCCTTTGGCCAAGAGTGGGTGCAAGACCTCCCAGGCACTTTCTGAACTGGGGCAAAGTGGGTGCCGTGGCGAGGAGGCTGTGGACAAAGGGAGGGAGGGCTGGGTTCCCCACTCCGAGCCCTTGGAGAGAGCCTTAAGTTTGCCATCGGGAGCAAGGAACATTTGGCACCTAATGGGCTGTAGGCTCCGGTAGGCCAAGGCCACGATGACCAGGGAGCCAGAATCCTCTGCACCAGGGGAGGGGGGCCGAATCGGGGGCCCCCGGGGCTATCACGTCCCGCGCACTCTTCCGGGGACTTGAGAGAGGGGCGGGGGAGGGGAGCCTACAGAAAGCCAGGAGGCTGGCTCCGGCTGAAGCCTTTAAGGAGCTAGAAATAAAGTGCATGATCGGTGTAAAAGCCGCTATTAAGAATGAGCTCCCTGGGCCACGCCATAAAAAGCCCACCGGGCCATGGCACTTTTGCCCAGCCCTCACCTCCCTCCGCCGCCGCCTGGGGCCTGCAGCCAGGATGCATTGCGGAGGGAAGGTCGTCCTGGTCAGCCGGGCCTCGGACTGTCCCAGCTCAGGCCCCGTCAGCGCGGCCGCAGGTCGGGGCAGGGGCCGAATTAACAGTTTCAAGGACCAGCTGACCAGACGCTCCTGGTCAGTCTCTGGGACAGTGATTAGGCGCCTACTGTGTGCACATTACTGATCCACACATTTATTTGGGAGTCCTTAGAAACAGAACGACTAAAAACAATGAAGTAAAACAAAAAACAATGAAGGGAAACAAGAAAAAAAAGTATTTTGAGTGATCTGGAAGGGAATCAGCCTCAAGCCCCATCCCTGGCTCTCCCACCTGCTTCTCTGCAAGGCACTCCACCTCTCCCAGCCTCTCTGGATGATCCACTAAATGGGAATATTATTTCTCACCTACAAGGTTGCTGTGGGCATTAAAAGGAAGAGTGGGAGAGGGTGTGGGATTGGGAAGGGTTTGTGGACTGTCCCAGAGCATCACTGCCTTTCTCTTCTCTTCTCCCTTTACTTGTATTTTATTTGACCTATTTCATTGTGTTTTGGTTTTGTTTTTTGAGGCGGGGGAGGGGCAGAGGGAAAGGAAGAGAGAGAATCTTAAGCAGGCTCCTACACTGGGCTCCATCTCACAACCCTGAGGTCAGGACCTGAGCTGAAATCAAGAGCCCGGCGCTGAACCGACTGAGCCACGCAGGCGCCCCCTATTTTATTATTTTTACTCTTTCTAAGGACCTTAGCTCATGATGCTGGCCCAGGCCACACCCCACTCACTCCTGCTGTCCCACCCACAGTCCTGTACATTCTGTGCACATGTAGGATGCAGGCTCCTGACCCCCTGGATCTTTCAGACAACCTGGTCTACCCCCTGGGAGAACCCTGATCAACTCCACTGCCCAAGCCTCCATGACCTATAGTAAACAAAAGTCTCCTGCAAATAGGAGAAAAAAGCAAACGATTTAATAGAAAATTGGGCAAAGGTAGGACCAGACAGTTCACAGAAAAGGAGCTGCAGATGTTGAAAGACTCTCAACATTTCTAAGTGTCAGTACATTCGGATGAGACAGCCCCCACTAGGGGGACAAAAATTCAAAAGAACGGTAGCATTTGGAACTGGTGAGGTTGGAGCGAAATAGACAACTACAGAGGTCGTTGCTGGTGGCAAGGTGAATTCTATATATTTTTGAACAGTGCATTATTTACTACAATTTTTAAATGTCTGTGGCAGGAGATTTTTTTACGTTACCCCATGTTTTATTTCTTTCCACCTGTTTTTCCCTCCCTCCCCCAACTCCCTTTGTCCTTCAGCCTCCACCCCATCCAATGCAGGCACTCCACCATTTTCCCCTCATTATCTCAGGAGAGAAGCTGGGGGTTGGGAGGGGAGACAGGTATTTTTACAGCTTTTGTTTTTTTAAAACCAAGCCCTTACATAAACAGGGAAGGCGCCAGGCCCAGAGAGAATATTGGAGAAACATTAGGAGGGCAAGAAGAGATTTAAGGAGAAGGAAGCTTCCCTCCAGCCCTCCACCCTCCCCTTCAGAAAAGATTTCCCTGGACTGGGGTCCAGATGGATGGCCTGCAGGGGACAAAGAAAATGGCAGAGGATGTGACAAAAGCCAAGCCACTGGCCCTGAGAGAGCAGTGAAGTACTGCCAGGTGTCTGTGCCTTTCTGTGGTAGGCAGGCCCTCTCCTGAGATGCTGGGCTCTGTCAGTTAGGTGGCAACAGGCCCCCAGAACAGCCCAGCCAGAGAACTGCCTGGGCTGCACAGCTAATCCCAACCCCCCCATCCCTTTCCACCCCCTCACCCTCCCTAATACAGAGCCAGAAGAGAGAACTAACCAGGCATTTTGGGGGACCCAAACTTAGATTCACACCCAGAAGAAGGGGAACCCTAGATTAACTAAGATTACTTGTCTATATGAAATTGAAATAAAGTTTTAGTAGAAAGATCTTCTTTCTTGTGCATCCAAGGGTCTCAGCTCCAGTGCAGATGTTTTCTTAACCCAGTAATCATACTCTCCAACCTCTGCTGAAAATATCAGCATATAAAGATACCTGGGCAAAGATATTTCCTGCATCATTATGAGTAAGGCAACAAAATTGGAAATAACTCAAATGTCCATCAATATGGGGAAATAAATTATGGTATTATAAAGAATTATTTTTGCATGCTAATGCTAATTTTTTTTAATTTAAAAGAGATTTTCATAGGTTCTTAGATTTTGGATAAATAGATCAAAAACAATGGTTTTCTCAATGCCCACAATAAGTGATTATGAGTAGAACTGGAGGGGAGGGAAAACCCAAATACAATGTTCACAAAATCCAGAAAATAATAAGGAATAAATTTAACAAGGAAAATTCAGCATTTATAGGTAGACAGTTTTTAGATCTTATTAAAAGATTAAAGGCATTATTTGCATGATATATCATATTTCTGGATAGGAAGATTTACTATAATAAAATTATATTCCAAAGTTATTGGAATTAACTCTTCTGTGTTTTGTCTCTTCTATGTTTTATGTATACCACTTGTTTCATTTTCTTCTCTTATTGCATTAGCTAGTATCTGAAACAATGTGGAATAATAGGCCACTTCCTATGGCAGAATTTTGTTTATGCTACTTAACTTTTTTATGATTTTTGTCAACTTAGATTTTTTTTCTACCCATAATTGAGTAGAATTATCCATTTTCCTCTAGATTACAAAGTTACTGCCATAAAGATGCATAGCATGAGGTCTGTACTTGGAACTACTTGCTCATTTTTAATGATATTTTTTGCTTTTACTATTTCTTTTCTTTTCTTTTTTTTCCCAAAATTTAGCTTGAAAGGGATCTATTTTTTTTAAGGGCCATATTTGGGTTCATTTATCTTTATATTATTTTCAGTTTTCTATCTCATTATTTGCAAATTTACCTTAAATATTTCCTTCTACTATGTGAATGTGTGTGGTATGGCCTTTTGTATTGTTCTTTTTCTAATTTCTTAAATACTTAAGTGGGGTTTTTTTTCCACTTTATTTTTTAATATTAAAACAGTTTCTTTACTACAAATTTTCATCTGACTTTAACTCATCCCTTAGGTATTGGTGTGAAATGTTCTTCTTAATTCCTTTTTGGTCCAGATAACGTGGAAGAGGTTGTTTAGTTTCCAAGTATTACAGGTTTGTTTTCCTTGGTGATTTTTTGAAGGGATTATTTTTAAGAAATTGTTGCTTTTTTTTTTCTTTTTTAAGAAAGCCATTATGGGGCTTGCACTCACAACCCTGAGATCAAGACCCTGAGCTGAGATCAAGAGTCAGATGCTCAGCTGGTTGAACCACCCAGGCATCCCTGCTTTTTGTTTTCAATGGGATATAATCAGAGAATGTGATATGTAAAAATCTTGATTTCACTGAGATTGTCTAAGGTTTTGCTGATGGGCAAGCATGTGCTTTATGTTCACAACTGTCTAGGAGAAATGAGAGAAGACTTAAGTTCTCCATGTGCAGAGTAAAACCTATAACAATGGACCGTATTATAAAATCTTCTACATCTTTGTCTACCATTTTCTGGAAGATATACAGGACATCAACAGTATCCAACAACAACTGTACTAGAGGAAAAAGAAAAAAAAAAAACAAAGTGAATCCACTTGGGATATGGGCAGAATTTCATACAAAAAATAAAAAGAAGGTTTTATTGGCATTACGTGGTGAGAAATAACACCAAATATTATGAAAAAGGCATTTATTTTATGTGGTATTTACCAAAATGTAGGTTATAATTGCAATAGTAATGTAATAATTTTAGAACAAACAAATATAAACCAAGTGTACTTTCCCCTATGTATGTTGTACTTGAATGAAAAGTTTGCTTAAAAACAATAAATCTAATGTTGACTTTTTGGAAGTATAATGTTTCCAATAAAATTGTGTGATAGCATGACAAGACACCCTTCACTTCACATTTGACGTCTGCAATGCTATTATGTTTTGCAAAAGGTAATTGATGGCTTCAGCTATCGTCCTAAGGGTCTCTCTTAATCCTTTGCTATTTGTATCAGTCAGGATTGCATTTGACAGAAACCCAATTTAGCAACTTAAACGAGCTAAGAGCTTATTTTTCTCATATGACAAAAACTCCAAGGGCAAATAGATGTGCTAGGGTGCCATTACTCAAAGAAAGCATTGCAAATGTGGCTCCTCTGGCTTCCTCCTCTCCCATCCTTGGGGTACTGCTTTCTTCCTTGCGTTCTCAAGGGGGCTGCTGCACCTCCAGGCATTATATCCATGTTGCAACTCGAAGAAGGGGGGCAGGACTCCATGCAAAAATGTTCTCACTAGCTTAGGCTATCCCTTATTTTTCAGGAAGACAATAAGTTTCACAGAAATCCCACAAGTAGACTTTCATATCTCATTGGCCAAAATGTCGCACGGATACTCCTAGTTTCAAAGAAATCTGGGACATAAAATTTTTAACTGATAACATCACCACACTGAACAAAATTGGGTTGCTGCTAATAAGAAGGGAATGTATGGATATCAGTTGGCCATTAACAGCTTCTGTCACAATAATCAGAACATACGCTTTCTCTTTTTTTTATTTTTGATAAAATTTCTCGTCCATTGTTTACTACTCTTACTGGTTCTGCATGTGATTCTAGTAATTCTCCAGTATCACTTTTTAAAACACGATTTGAACGTGTTTTATTTAAAAAAAACAATTAAAATCCTATATATTTATTTATCCTACTGCATAATATCTTATATTTTTTAAGATTTGTGGTTTCAGTTTGCAATTGACTTGCATTGTATTCTATTGTGGAACATTTCTAAAACCGTCAAAAATGTTGATGATTTGTTTAGGTTAGATGCTAACTGCATACTGAGAGAAATGTTTGAGTGGGGATTAATTTTATAAAACTTCAGTTCATTGGTGCCTAGATTCAAATCATAGCTTAACCTCATAATAACTGTGAAAATTTGGACAAATTACTCAACTTTTCTGTGCCTGTTGTTTCCTTAGTTGCAAAATAGTTTATCAGTTACCTCTTTTTATAACATAAGCCACTCCAAAAAATTTTAACCAACTATTTTATTTTCTCATGATTCTGTGACTCAGTAATTTGTGTTAGGCGCAGCTGGGTGGTTCTTCTGCTGCTCTTGCCTGAGGTTACTCATGCAGCTACAGTCATCTGGTAATTCATCTGAGGCTGGATATTTGAAAATGGGCTCACTCAAGTGCCCGGTGATTGGTGCTTGGCTAGTTCAGGTTTCTTCACATGATGGTGAGAGTGTTCCGAAAGAGCAAGAGTGAAGCTTCAAGGCCTCTTGAGGCCTAGCTTGAATGTCACAAAAAGTACTTCAGCCACATTCTATTGTCAAAGCATGTCACAAAGCCAGATGAGATTCAATGGATTAAAAAAAATAATAATAAACTCTTTGTCTTAAAAGGGTGAATGGTAAAATCATATTGCAAGTGTTATATGTACCAGAATGGGAGGAATTATTATGGCCATCTTGGCAAACAGATAGTAATAATCATGACACATCGTTTGTGGTAAGGACCTCAAGGATTAATATATACAAAGTGCTCAGAACCTTAGCTGGCACACTGTAGGTGCTTAATGTCTGCTGCTTTTTTGGTAATCATTACTGTTGTTGTTGTTGCATTAGGACTACTTTTGTTTCCCAAAGCAACCACTTAACTACAGGGATTTGAAAAATGGATATTCAGATAATTAATCTTTTGTATTATAATCTTCCATTGTAGTTGTGTATTTATCATGTTCTCTGTGTATTCCTAAAAATTTTGCCTTATGTGTTTGACTACTACAGTGTTTGGTACATATGTGTTTATGAAAGTTATTTTTTTCTCTGTGAGTTGTACCTTCACATTTCATAATTTCCCTCTTTGTCCTTCAGTATTTTTCCCCTTGGATTTCATGCTGATTAATGTTCATATCACCACCATGCTTTCTTTTTGGTCTGCATCTGTGCATTTGCTCAACAATTAATTTTCAAACTTCTTTTGTATCTTTGCACCAGAGCTGTCTCATGTAAACAGTATCTATTTGGATTTTTATTTCTTTTCCCCAAATTTGTTAGGAAAATTCATAATTTATTATGATAGATGATATATATCGGGTTTAGCTTCTTCGATCTTATTGTATGTTATCTAATTTTATTAAATGTTTTTCTAGTTTATGTTTACCTTATTGTTATTGTTATTTTCCCTTTCCCATTCTGTTGCCTCTGTGGATTTGCTCAGGTTTCTAATCACTCTTTCCTCCTACTAATTTGGAAATTCTGTGATGCTTTTCCCTTCCATCCCTAACAATCCTAGAAAGCTGTCTTTCTTAACAGATTGCACTAGTTAACTATTGATGTCTAACAAATTATCCCCAAACTCAGCAGTTTACAGGGAAAGAGTTTCATTATTTCAGTTTCTGTAGGTCAGGAGTGACTGCGGTGGTGGTCTGGCTCAGGGTTTCTCCCAAAGCTGTAACCAGGTGTCAGCCAAGGCTATGGTCATCTGAAGCTTGACTGTTTCTAGAGGAACTTCTTCCAAGCTCACTTGTGTAGTTGTTGGCAGGAAGCTTCATTTCTTCATCACGTAGGCTGATGTCCATAGGGCTGCTCCCAATACAGAGAGTCAGGGCAGGAAATCCAGTGCCTTTGATGGCTTAGTCTCAGTTTCACAACCCATCATTGTGTTGTCTGTTGGTTAGAAGTGGGTCACTAATCCATTCCACACTTCTTGGAAGGGGGTTAAGCTCCATCTCTTAAAGGGAAGATCACTGAAGCATTTGTGGATATATTTTTTAAACCACCACATAGCCATATCAGTTTCAAGTAACTGCCCTTCTATCTGGATGTTTCCTCTCCTACTTGGATAAAAGCCCTCCAGTCACTTTCTTATGTGCTTTCTTCTTGCTATTCTCCTTCTTCCCTACCTCCAACATCTGCATTTTGCTGATCATTCTGAATTCAATTTCCAGGTCATTATTTGCTTCCCTGATCCATCTGGTTTGGGCTGAGGCATCTCTCCGGCATTCTCCTCAGATGGGGTGCAAGATTTGGGCTGCTCCAAAATCTCTTGCTATCACCCTGATACGTGAATGACAACCTTGTGTAGATACAGGATTCTTGGGTCATTATCCTTGTCCCTCAAGACTCTGAAATCACAGTTGTGATTGTACGGCAAGGAGGCAGATGAGAAGGCCAATACCAACCGGAGTTTTCCTTCCTTTGCCAGTAACCCTCCTTTTTGTCTGGAAGTTCATAATTCAGGAATTACAGTAGGGTCTGTCTAAGCATATGTCTTTTTAATTAATCCTTCCTAGAATTCTATGAGCCCCTTTAATCAAGGCTTTCTTCGGCTCAGAAAATGTTCTTTAACTAATTGTTCAATTATTGTTTTTCTCTTTATATGTTTTTTCTTTTTTCTTTTTTTCTTTTTCTGAAACCCCTCTCCTTTGAAGATTAGATTAGATTGCCCAGATTTGTCCTCCAAATCTCTCTCTGGTTTTGCACTGCAATGAGATTTTCTTCCACTTGAACTCCCAGGACACTGACTTATTTCTCAGCAGTGATCATTCTTTTTCTGAGCCTGTTGGTTGGATTTTTAAATTGAGAAATTTTTTTTTCTTTAGTTGCTGATAGTCCTCCCACACCCCAGGCCACCCCCAGTTCATCTCCTTAAGAATTATTACTATTTTGTTAGGCTCTTTTCCTTCCTCAGTAGAGCCCACAGCTCTTTTCAGTTTGGACTGCCTCCCTCAGGGTCCTGAATTCCCTTGGACAGAGAGTCAGCCGTCCTGGTTCTTCTTCGCTGGGTGTTCTCTGGACGCTAAGAAGGATCTTCTCCTCGACCAAACTTGACTCGGGCTCCCCTGAGCGTTTTTATAACAAGGCTTCAACTTTTGGACTTCTGTGTTTGTCTCTGCATTGTCCGATTTTAGCAAGAATCCTGCTGAGTCAGTTTAACCAGAACCACCCCCCTCAATATCTGATCCCCCTTGAAATCTCGTTTCTCGTCCTCTACCATCCTCCAGGTGATGTCTGATCAGCCTGGCCTGCCTTCAGCAAGAATCCTGTTAGGTCGGTTTAGCCAGAATCCTTGCTAATCCCCGATGGTCGGTAATTTTCCATCCACTGACCCCTCTACCTGCTCCTTGGCTATAAATCATCTGTTTTGTTGTTGTCTTTGGAGTTGAGTCTAATCTCTCTCCTCCAGGTCAAGACCCCGTTGCAGTGGTCCCTACATCTATTTCCATGCCCCCACCTTGAATAAAATCTGCCTTGCCATTTTTAGCTAGTGTCATGAATAATTTCTTCTTCAACAACACACACACGGGGCCAGGCTGCAGGCATCCTCTGGGCAGTGGCAACCCAGCCCTGCAGCTTCAGCCCTTGAGGGAGGCAGTGAGAGACTGGTATGTTGTCACCGTTCCACTGAGTGCTGGCAGTGTCCTCCCAGGCCATGAAGGAACACAGCCTACCAGGCTTCCAGGAGGCCAAGTTCCCAATTACGGGCGTGGAAGGGACTCAGGGCAGGAGAGGGCAGAGAGGCCCCCACAGTGGCAGGAAGCTGTGGGATGCCAGGCTCCTCATTCCCCGGTGCTCCGCTGCAGACTGGCTTCTCTCAAGTGCTTCTAGGGAGGGGAGGGGTATTTTGGAAGGGAAATCAAGGTGAAAGGGCTGGACCTGCCTTCAGGTGTGAGCTGGGAAGCCGGGAGGAGACTGGGAACCCAGGCTGGAACTCTGAACCAGACGGCTTGGGGCATATTAGAATAGCCTGGGGGTGCTTCTAACATAGATGAAACCCCAGGCTGCCCTTCAGGCCAATTAAATCAAATCTCTAGGAGCGGCGGGGGGGTGGGGGGGGGTGGGAGGTGCTTCAGCATCAGTTTTTTAAAAACTGCGCAGGTGGATTCTGCTGAGCAGCCAGGAACGGAAGAACTGGCCTCAGAATGTTATCTGAAACAATCTGAACTAGATCTTGAGGGTGGTGTGTCCACCCCTCCTAATATACTGGTCACATATCCCTGTCTATGGACATGTCTGTCAAGTCCCTGACTGTGTCTTATCTTTCTTGTGTCCCCAGCAGCTAGCACAGTGCCGGGCGCTCTGCATCAATAGTGAATGAATGAGTAAATCCATATTTGAACGGGATCATAGAACTACAGAACGAAAAGACCCCTCAGTCCCATTTAGCCAAGGGCCCCATGCACACACTTGACAGAGAAACCAAGGGGAGGAGCAGGGGCTCCCGGACACTTCAGCAGCTAGAGCCCAGGCCAGAAGGCTGCCACGGCTGCCAATCTCCCTGCTCTCCTCCCAATCTCCCTCCACTAGCCTTATTTTTGGCTTCTTGCATGTTCTTCATACACCTGTGCATACGTGAGGAGAGGCACACAGGCCGAAGGTTGGGAAGCAGGGTCATCACACCATAGGCCTCTCCTAATAAGCAAACTCTGCTTTCTGCTGGGCCTGTGTTCCAAGAATGGATCTGGGCAGAAACTCTGTGTTGGCAAATTGAGTTCAATTCATTCAACAAATATCTGTTGAGCATCTCCTATGTGCCAGGAACTTTGAGTGGCCACTTTTGGGATACATCAGTGAACAAAAGAGAAAAATCTCTGCCCTCGTGGGGTTACATTGTAGCGGGGTGTGGTAGATGGTCTCCAAAGATGGCAGCCAATGATTCTACCAAACCTGCATGCACATGTTCCTCCTTCTATCAGGAGGGGCCTAATTCCCCTCCCCTTGAAACTGGGCCTGCCTTTTGACTTGCTTTGGCCAATAGAATGTAGAAGTGAGCTTGTGCCAGCTCTGGGCCGAGCCATTTTGGTCTCTTGGAAGCCCAGAGTCCAGTCTAAGAAGTCATGCAGATGACTTCTACTACTCTGCCCAGAAAGGAGCTCAGCCTGCCCTGAGCCACTCCAGCCACTAGACCCATAAGCCATGCCATCTTGCTCTTCCAGCTCCAGCCGAGCTCCAAGCTAAATGCAGCCATCTGCGTGACCCCAGCCAACATCACACGGGACAGAAGATCTGCCCACTGAGCCCAGCCACCCACTTAGTCAATAGAAATAATAAACTGTTGTTGCTTTAAGCCACTAATTTATGGGGTGGCCATCCCGATAGATAACTGAGGGGAGACAGATAATAATAAACAGTAAGTATAATGAAGAAGCATTATTTATTATTAATCCTATTATTTATTGTCAGTTTTCAGTGGCTTTGGCTTTATATCCATGAATACCCTCCATCCTTTCTCTTGGGCTTAAACAGCCCCCATCCTCAGAAGCTTCCCCACCCAGGACTTTCTCTTTTCGGCACAATCAGATGAACAGTCCCCAGCCGTGTGGCCCCAAGACATGCCCCAGAGCTCTCTGAGGGTCTGGCACATAGCAGGTGCTGGGGAGACTCCCTCAATAGCACAGCCAGCCTGATGTCCGCTCAAACAAGTGTCCAGGGCATGGGGTGCCCTGGGTCTCAGAATTGGGGTCCCGAGTGGGTTCATTTCCCACCTGCCAGCAGTGTTAGGAGCCCGGAGAGAAGGCCGGCTTGCCTTTGAATTATGCAGAGTGGAGTGTCATGGTGGCTTTGATGGTGTTTAATTAAATATTTGCCACATTTAATTAATTAAATATTTAAATGTTAAATACGAAGTCAGATATGCCTTGGTGGACACTATATCTCAACAGCCGTTGGCCATTCAACAAACCTCTGAATGAAGCCTCTGCAGCCTTGGCCTCCCCTCCCCCATGCGAGGAAGGACTCCAGGAGACACTCAGGGAGCATCATTAATTAATTAGTGACTGAGGCTGCACTGGGCTTCGTTGTTTCAGAATGTCAGCTGTCACCCAGGCGGGGGTCTCTCCTGTTGGGTGCCAGGGAGGTGGAAGAGGCAGGAGCCCGTACCTAGATGGCAAAATGTACCCCCAATCTGCATGCACACCTACACATGCCTGCCACCTCCTCTCTCCAGAAATAATCCTGATGCCCCAAATCCACCATTAGAGACTGGTGCCCTCCTTTCAGGACCCTTCCCTTGGCCTGCCATTACCCCCAGGCATTGGGAACTTTTGGACAGCTTCAGAGGGGCAAAGTGCTCCTTCCAAATGGCCCAGCATGAAGTGTAGTGACCTTCTGCTTGCTTCCCTTTGTTCAGGGCCCCCCTGACACTCCCAGCCCCCACCAGCTAGAGGGGAGGGGTTCCTGGAGACAGCTTCTTCTGGCCCAGCCCATGGGGACTGCAAGGCCGGTCAGCTCCCAGTTGTCCTTGGGGTTGGGGGTGTGCAGCTCTTCCCCGCCCAGGCAGAGGGGCAGGCACAGAGGTGGGAGTGCCCTGGGGCAGTGGGGGGGGGGGGCGGCTCTAAGGACAGGTCAGGTAGCTGCAGCCACAGTGATCTTTCCACGGGACAAATCTGATGGTCTGGGTGGGCTGGGGATTCCCTGCGGTTCTCAAGATAAAGTCCGGACTATTCACTCAGGCTGCCCCAGCCCTGCAGCTCCCACCAGGGGCAAGCATCATCTTTACCCTCCAGCCCCCATCCCAAATAGTTCACATCCCAGCCTCACCAGCCTCCTCTTGGGTTTCGAAGGCTCCAGGCTCTGTGTTCTCTGGATCTTGGCATATTCCATTCTCTTTGCCTGAAATCCTGTATTGTTCTTCAGGTCTCATCTAAGGTGAAAACTCCACATTCAAGGACGCCCACTTGCCTTGAATGTGGGCTCAGGATGGGAGAGGTAGGTAGGCAGATCCAGGCAGGGGTTACTGGACAGCCACTCAGCTGCCCCGTCTAGCTTCCCAGTACATCCCAGGCTGGGCCTGGATGCCAGGACCTCCCTCAGGGCACCAAGAAGCCTGTGGTAGGTGCACTGAAAGGCCTGGAGCCGGGCTGGAAGGAGGTAGCCAGGAGGAAGGCTCCCAAGTGCCACCTGCTGGCCCTAACGAGAGAAGGCCTGGGTGTGTTGCCAGGAAACCGTGGACTTGCAGGGTCCCTGAACCCTCCCCTCACTCCTGCTGGGGTTCCCCTGAAAGGCACAGGAAGGGGGAGTCCGGCCCACTCAGTGGCTGCTGGGACATTCTTTGAAAAGAATGAGAAAGAAAAGCCACAAAGAAGTTACAAGATCCATAGCCTATATACAATGTCCACAACCAACAATCTAACAATTTTTAACACCAAGACACACACAATGCAATGCAATTATGCTTTTCACAAGATAACTGAGGCATTTATCTAAAAAATATTTGCTCGTGGATCACTACAGGTGTTCTCCCTCCTCTCTAAGTGCAACCTCATTTGGAGATGGCAGTCCTTTTGGGACCCTGAGGCCTGGGCAAGCGGCCCCCAGGCACCTTGTATGGATGGCAAACTGAGGCCCAGAGCAGGGACGAGGCTGGCCCAAATCAGCCTGGCAAACTGGGTTCCCCCTGCCCCACGCACACCCCCAGCAGTTCTTTCTCTCCCAGCCCCACAAAGCTCAGCACCCTGTTCCAAGCTGCCGGCCCTGGCATAAGCCGGGCCTCCCAGGCTTCCGGGTCCAGCCAGCCCTCCCAGCTCCCAGGGATGCTGTGCCATCCAGACTCTTCTGCCTTATTTCCCTGCCCTTTATAAATATGCATTGGGCCAGAGAGATGGGGGTCCTCTTTTTGAGGGAAAATTAACCACAACGACAAACTTAGTTATTCATGCAAACCATCAGCCTGTTATCCCTGATTATGCAGGACGCAAACTGTGAGTATCTGAGTGACTGAGCGCTCATCAAAGGCGCCATCGGGCAGTGGCCCAGCCCACCTTGCAGCCGCCTTTGTACTCCCTTCTCAGCCCCGGTGCAGGCCAACGGGCCGCCTCCCTCTCACAGCGCCTGTTCCTGACGCATGGACCCCTCCACACTGTATTTTAAAGGATTAATTAACCTTGTGAGACTGGCGGGGAAAGCTCCACCTGGCTATCTACTGCATGAAAGCATCCGCTCACCAGAGTATTTTAAGCTCACAGTGCAGACCATATGGTATTTCAAAGAACAGAAGTTGAAAGTACAGTACATATTTATTCCTTCCACAGAGAGCATTAAAGGGGTTTAAGTATTTTATTAAAGCCTATATGTGCGGGCACGTGTGTGCACGTCTGTGTGTGTGTGTGTGTATGTGTGTGTGTGAAGCAAGCGGAAATATACTCGCTGCACAGAAAAAATAAATTACACAGATTTATTTTCATCTCTCTGCCAACCCACCCCATAGCAACAGTGAAAACTTGGTCTATGTAAACTTGAGAAAACAAGAAATATTTTATCAAATCGTCTCAACTCATGGCTATTGCCAAGTTCTCCTCTCCGTTTGGAAGCAAGAATGGTCTCCTTGGTGGGGCAGGAGTCGGGGCAGCAGGTCTGAGACAATCCAGGGGGCCGGGTCACCTGGGCAGCCCCAGGTTCTGCCTTCAGTAAACAGGAAGTTCAAACCCAGGGCCACCCCACTGGCGGGGAGGTACTTAGCCTCTCTGAACCTCACATTCCTTATCTCGGGCAACACTGATCTCCCAGGGCGGGTGTGACAATCAAATGAGAAATAGCTACACAGGGCAAGCAGGGCTGACGGCCCTCCCTTGAGGAGCCCTCAATCTGGAATTTTGAGAAAAACTTATTGTAGAAGTCTTTGGACTATTTCCCACCTAGCATCCCATCTCCCTTCTCTTGGGAACAGCCCCCCACCTTTTTTCTTGAGGAAACCCTCTTTTTATCTCTCAGTCCAGCCGTTTGGGTTGGAGTTAATCCCCCTCCACCCCTGTGACTATAGGGGTGACCAGTGCTCAAGGCTGGGCAATCAGAGCCCTGCATCTCCCTGGCTTCAGTGACTGGTTCAGGGATGGTCACATGACCCCAGACGGACCAATGGGGCGCAGCCCTGAGACATCTGGGGAATTACTAGGAAAATGGCTCTGTTTTCCAGACAGACTTGCTAGGCTCAGGGCTTGGAGCTCACTGTTGACCTACCTAAGGACAATCCATCTTTCCTGGGAAGAGGCGGAAATTGAAATTCTAAAAATAAATTAAAAGTTTAAAGGGGAAAATAAGGTAGAGTAGGCAAGCTGGTCAGGTTCAGTTGCCCAAAGATCTGCCCAAGACTGTCTCTTGACAAAGCCACAGGTTTGATCCCATCTGAAAAGGAAAGAGCTCTCCAGTATGACAGGCTGCTCCACGCTTGGACACCGCCTGCTCTACTTGTAGTCCCAAATCTCCCCTGATGGGGGCAGCAGTGAGTCAATGGAACCTGGGACCTGAGGGGGGAACTTCAAGAGCAGTGAGGACAGCTACATGCAAAAGAATGACAGCTTGGGCCCCTCCACTCCCGGACACATCCCTTTTTCACAAGAAGAGACTGTCAAGAAAACAGTTTGTGGACTCAGAAATTCACAAAAAGCACACTAGGCCTCCCCTCTCCCACCATTCTACTGATGAAAAACCTGAATACCGGGAAGATAATAACCACTTTAAACCCAGTTTCTCCCTCACCCCATACTGAACATCTTCAAACCTTTCCCTTCATATCTCCCTAGAAGATATTTTCCAGCTATAAGATGTAAAACGGGAAAATGCAACTTTCTCGAATATTCTATAACTTAAAGTTGAACATCCATTTTACATGATGGCAGAAAAGTTAGTTTAGTCAGCTCCAGGGTTTCTCAGACACCTGGTGTTCTGTTCAGCCACTTCAGATTTACACTCAGTCAATTTAGATTTTCCTCTCCATCCTCTTCTCCATCTGAGTCTCAGTGACGAACAGAGCCATGGCATTGGTGACACTGGCAGGGAGAGAGTTCTTCTTGGTTAGCTGGTGTCATTCCTCAGAGGTTCTGCTCTGCTCAGGGCAAAAGAACTCCTATCTGACCAAGTCTTCTATAGGTGACAACCACAAGTTCTACACTAACTGAAGGCACTGGAGAGGGACAAAATGGCAGACACTGAGAGAGAGTCAACACTTAAGGAAGTGAACAGCACTGGGCAAATTTCCCATTAGGGGTTTAGCCTGATGGCAAGCTCCAGTCTGCCCCATGCAGGGCACCTGGAACTTGGATAGAAAAGTACTACTGGCTTGAAGAACCAGGGGTCAGGGCAATTACAACAACTAAAAAGTAACTGGGAAAGTACAAAAAAAAGAGAGCCATAGAAGGGGAGTCCCAAAATTTGTGTATAAAATGCCCAAATCTCTGGCCAATGTCAGAAGCACAGATGAGCAAGGCAGTCACAAGCAGCCCAGTGGAAGCTGAAATAACTTAACTGACATTTCAGCTTCTATCACCTGCAGGGAAAGAGTTTCTAGTTTCTGTTCCACAAAGTTAATTTCCTGTTTAAATAAAAATGAACAGTCTTCAGAGGACTGTAATGAAGCCACAGTCTCTGTTAACATGTCATCACAATGTCCAGGATAAGATCCAAAATTATATGACATATGAAGACACAGGAAAACATGACCCACACTCTGGAGAAAGGGATCAACAGATACCGATCATAAAGTGACCTTAGATGTTGAAATCAGCAATCATTTTAAGGCAGTTATTATAAGTATGCATATGAACATAAAGGAAAATATGATAATAACCAAAAAAATAAATATTCTCAGGAAAGAAATAGAAACTATAAGAAACCAAAAAACTGATGTCACACCTTCCTATGTGTGGAGGAAAACCTACTGGTTAGAGTCAAGACATCTATGCTCGCTGGCATCAGCTAAGAAGGCCATTTCTCCATCTGATCCACAGTTATCAGATAATACTATCCCCTCTTCATCCTCCTCTTCCAGAATTAGAGGCCCAACTAAGTCTCCAAGTACTCTTTTTGAGAAACATCTCCCACCTCATTTGGGTACAGGAACATGTGACCGAAGCCCACAAAATCTGGGGCCAAAGGACACACACACACAACAAACCAATATCCCTCATGAACACAGATCCAAAACCTGTAACAACATTTTAGCAAATCAAATCAAGAAATACACAAAAGTAGGCTTTATCTTGTTTAAAAGTCAAAAATCGGGGCACCTGGGTGGCTCATTTGTTAAGCATCTGCCTTCGGCTTGGGTCATGATCCCAGTGTCCTGGAATGGAGCCCTGCATTGGGCTCCCTGCTCAGCAGGGAGTCTGCTTCTCCCTCTCCCTCTGCCTCTCCCCCTGTTTGTGCTCTCTCTGTCAAATAAATAAATATTTTTTTAAAAAGCCAAAAATCAATGGAGTCTCTATACACTAATAAAGAAGCAGCAGAAAGAGAAATTAAGAAAATAATCCCATTTACAAATGCACCAAAAATAATAAAATACATTGGAATAAACTTAACCAAGGAGGTAAAAGACCTCTACTCTGAAAACAATAAAATACTGATGAAAGAAATTGAAGACAACATAAGCAAATGAAAAGACATGCCATGCTCATGGATTGAAAGAAAAAAATATTGTCAAAATGTCCATACTACCCAAAATAATCTACACATTCAATGCAATCCCTATCAAAATACCAATCATGTTTTTCATAGAACTAGAACAAACAATCCTAAAATTTGTATGGAACCACAAAAGATGCCAAAGAGCCAAAGCAATCTTGAGAAAGAAAAACAACTGGAGGTATCACAACTCCAGTCTTCAAGTTATGTAGATTACTACAAAGCTGTAGTCATCAAAACAGTATGGTACTGGCACAAAAACAGACACACAGCTGAATGAAACAGAATAGAAAGCCCAGCAATAAACCCATGATTATATGGTTAATTAATCTTTGACAAAGGAGGCAAGACTATGCAATGGGAAAAAGACAGTCTTCAACAAATGGTGTTGGGAAACGGGACAGCTACATGCAAAAGAATGAAACTGGACCACTTTCTTACACTATACACAAAAATAGGCTCAAAATGGGTTAAAGACCTAAATATGAGACTTGAAACCATAAAAATCCTAGAAGAGAACACAGGCAGCAATTTCTCTGACATCAGCTGTAGCAACGTTTTTGTAGATACTATGTCTTCTGAGGCAAGGGAAACAAAAGCAAAAATAAACTATTGGGACTACATCAAAATAAAAATCTTCTGCACAGCAAAGGAAACAACCAACAAAACTAAAAAGACAACTTATGGAATAGGAGAAGATATTTGCATATGACATATCCAATAAAGGGTTAGTATCCAAAAAATATAAAGAACTTACACAACTCAACACCAAAAAAAAAATCCAATTAAAAAATAGGCAGAAGACATGAACAGACATCTCTCCAAAGAAGACATTCAGATGGTCCAACAGACACATGAAAAGATGTTCAGCATTACTCATCATCAGGGAAATGTAAATTAAAACTACAATGAGCTATTACCTTACACCTGTCAAAATGGCTAAAATCAAAAATTCAAGGAACAACAAGCGTTGGTGAAGAAGTGGAGAAAAAGGAACCTTCATGCATGGTTGGTGGGAATGCAGACTGGTGCAGCCACTGTGGAAGACAGTATGGAGGTTCCTCAAAAAATTAAAAATAGAGCTACCAGGGGCACCTGGGTGGCTCAGTTGGTTAAGCGACTGCCTTCGGCTCAGGTCATGATCCTGGAGTTCCGGTATTGAGTCCCACATCAGGCTCCCTGCTCAGCAGGGAGTCTGCTTCTCCCTCTGACCCTCTTCCCTCTCGTGCTCTCTATCTCTCATTCTCTCTCTCTCAAATAAATAAATAAAATCTTTAAAAAAATAAATAAATAAAAATAAAAATAGAGCTACCATATGATCCAGCAATCACACTACTGGGAATTTATGCAAAGAATACAAAACCACTAATTTGAAGTGAGATACGCACCCCTGTTTATTGCAGGATTATTTGCAACAGCCAATATATGGAAGCAGCCCAAGTGTCTATCAACAGATGAATAGATAAAGAAGATGTGTGATATGCACACACACAAAGAATGGAATACTAATAATTAGTAATAACATAATATCAATTAATTGGTAATGATATAATATTAATAATAATATAATAGATCAAGAAGATGTGGTATACACACACACAATGGAATATTATTCTGTCATAAAAAAGAATGAAATCTTGCCATTTACAACAACATGAATGGATCTAGAGAGTATAAAGCTAAGCGAAATAAGCCAGTCAGAGAAAAACAAATACCATACAATTTCATTCACATGTAGAATTTAAGAAACAAAACACACAAAGGGGAAAAAAAGAGACAAACCAAAAAGCAGACTCTTTTTTTCTTTTAAGATTTTATTTATTTATTTGACAGAGAGAGAGCACAAGCAGGGGGAGTGGCAGGCAGAGGGAGAGGGAGAAGCAGGCGGCCTGCTGAGCAGGGAGCCCAACGTGGGACTCGATCCCAGGACCCTGGGATCATCGCCTGAGCAGAAGGCAGACACTTAACCAACTGAGCCACCCAGGTGCCCCTAAAAAGCAGACTCTTAACTATAGAGAATAAACCGATGGTTACCAGAGGGGAGGTAGGTGGGGGGATGAGTGAAATAGGTGAAGGGAATTAAGAGTGCACTTACCTGGATGAGCACTCAGTAATCATTGGAATTGTTGAATTTACTATATTACACACCTGAAACTCATATAACACTGTATGTTAACTACACTGGAATTAAATTAAAATTTTAAAAATCAATGGATTCATCATTATAACCAAATAAAAGAGAAATACCACATGATCATGTCAATAGATACAGAAAACATATTTGCAAAATTCAATTCCTATGCATAATTTTAAAAGAAAACCGACAATCTCAACAAACAAGAAATAGAAGGGAATTTCCTCAATCTGATAAAAGCATCAAAGACTTTGGGAAAAGACACTTTGAAAAGACATTAACATCATCCTTAATGGGAAAAGAGTGAATGCTTTTCTCCTAAGATCAGGAAAAAGAAGTTCCTATATTCATCATTATACTGGAAGTCCTGGCCAATGAAATAAAACAGGGAAAGAAATAAAAGGCATGCAAATTGAAAAGGAAGACCTAAATTAACTTTATCCATGGCAGACACGATCATTTATGTAAAAAGTTCCTTTAAAAATACCCCCAAAAATTAGATTAGAAACTGTATTTTATAACCAATGCCACTTAAAATGGCATTAAAAAAGCTAAATATTTAGGGATGAATCTATCAAAATATGTTTAAGGTTTGTATGCTTATTAAATATTAAAACCATATTGAAAGAAATTAAAGAAGACCTAAGTAAATTAAGATATACACCATGTTCATGGATTGGAAGATTCGATCCTGTCAAGATATCAGTCCTTCCCAGATTGATCTATAGATTCAGTGCAATCCCAGCTTATATCCCAGCAGGCTTTTCTGTAGCAAATGACAACCTGATTTCAAATTTTATATTGAAACTCAAGAGATTTAAAATAGCTAAAGCACTTAGAAAAGACAAGCAAATTTGAAGGAGTTTCACTACCTGACTCCAAGACTTATGAAAAAGATGTATTCTACAGTAGTCAAGACAGTATGGTGTTGGTGTATGGATAAACATATAAAATTAATGGAACAGAATAGAGTCCAGAAATAAACCCACAAATATATGGTGAACTGATTTTTGATAAAGATGCCAAGGTAATTCAATGGGGAAAGGACAATCTCTACAACAAAAGATGTTGGGAAACACAGGAGATCCATATGGAAAAAAACCTGAGCTTTGATTCCTACTTCATACCATACAAAAACTTAACTCAAAGTAGTTCATAGACTGAAACATAAAAAATAAAACCATAGAACCATAGAAGAATATGTAGGAGAAAATATCTGTGACCTTGGGGTAGGCAAAGATTTTTTAAAATAGGATACCAAAAAAAAAAAAAAAAGCATGAACCATTAAAGAAAAAAATGATAAACTCAGACTTCATCAAAATTAAAACCTACTTTTCAAAATCTCTTGCTAAGGAAATGAAGGGGCAAGCCACAGATTGAGAGAAAATATTGTCAGTACATATACCTGATGAAGGACTTTATAAAAAAACTTTTACAACTCAATACTAAGAAGGCAAATCACCCAGTTTAAAACTAGAGAAAGATCTGAAGAGCCAGTTCACAAAAGAAGACAGAAATGGCTGCAAAGCCCTTGGAAAGGTGCGCTACTCATCCAGGAAATGCAAATGAAATCTCTAAGGTGATACTACTGCACACTCACAAGAATGGCTAGAATGAAAAAGACTACCGATGCCAAAGGTTGATGGGGATATGTAGTAACTAACACTCTTACTCACTGCTGGTGATACACCTGCTCTGGTAAACAGGGTGTCAATTAAACATAAGATTACATATAGGCTCAGCATACAACCCAGCAGTCGCATTCAAGAAATTTCTAAGAGAAATGAAAACCCATGTCCACACAAAGCCTTCTACATGAATGTACATAGCAGCTTTAGTCACAATAGCCCCAAACTGGAAACAACCCAAATGTCCATCAACAGGTGACGAGATAAACAAATTGTAACATAACCATACAATGGCATAAAGCAAGAAAAGGCAGAGAACCGCTGCTACCTGCAACAGTGTGGATGAATCTCACAGACTTCCTGCTGAGTGGAAGAAGTCAGATGCAAAGTGGTAGTGTAGGTGGTTCAGGAAAGACAAAGCTAATTTATGACAAGGCAAAAAGAATCAGTGGTTGCCTGGGGCTGACGGTGGGGGGTGGGGACCCTGAATGCAAAGCGGCCTGAGAAAAATTGTTGGGACAATGGAGAGGTTCTGTACCCTGATCGTGGTAGTGGTTACACTGATAGGACCTTTTAAAAAACGTACTTGAAATGGGTACATCTTATTGTAAATTATACCTTGATTTTATTTTTAAATATACCTGTGTTACTTTAATCTTTAAAATAAATAGACCTGAAAATTAAAGAGAAAAATTAAACAACGCAAGAGCCCATTTTTGGGTAAATTGATACATTTTCTGCACATATGTACCAGAGAGCTCTTTGCAGAGATGCTTAAAGGCTAACTGAAAGCGTGGCTGGCCAGTAAGGAAGATCCTTGTACAAAGGGTTCTTCTTCAGGGCTGGCTGCGAAGGGGGCAGAATGGGGCCACTGAAGCTTGAGGGGGATGTGGGGTTGGCTTGCAAGCTTAAGCTCCAGGAACATTTAAATGCTTCAGGGCTCAGATACTGTGCAGAGAGATACTGGGAACTTGCAATCCCATCCGAAATCAGGATTGTAATTTATCTGGTGGCATGAAGGCTCACAAGTGTTTGCCCAAGGCTGCCGTAAATGAGCATCCAAATACTGAAGACAGGGTTCCAGGCCCCCACTCCGCACTAACTTGCTGACTTCCCTTCTCCGGGCCTCTGGGTTTCCCCATTTGTGACATGAGGGGTTTGTACTAGATGGAAGTGTCCTACGGCAGTGACACTGAATATTCCTGGGGATGTCTGCCCCTTTACTCGCAGCTCCAGGGCCGTACTCACACATCATCACCCCCCTGCTGGAGCCCCACCAGGAGTTTGTGGCCAACCTAGGTAAATGGCAGGTTTGTCCCTGTCCTCCACCCCGGACTGTGGGGAAAGCCCCGTGTCCTAATGAAACCTCATAATTAGGTAGGCTCCAAATGAAAAGGGCACATCATTTCAAATCAAAAACCTTCTCCCAAACCATACACTTTGTACTGTTTATCACAGAAGTATTTTTAAAAGCACCAACTTGTAAATAATCTAATGACCATCAATTGGGGATGGAATAGACAGCCTATGAAGACTATAATAACATCAGGAAACTCATGGTATAATGTTACTTTATAAAAGCAGGACAACAATAGCCAAATTATGGAAAGAGCCCAAGTGTCCATCGACCGATGAAGGGATAAGAAGATGTGGTATATACACCATGGAATATTACTGAGTCATCAAAAAGAATGACATCTTGCCATCTGCAATGATGTGGATGGAACTAGAGGGTATCATGCTAAGTGAAATAAGTCAGTGAGAGAGACAAATACCATATGATTTCACTCATATGTGGAATTTAAGAAACAAAACAGATGAACACGGTGGTGGGAGAGGAAAGAGATAAGACAAGAAACAGACTCTTAACTCTAAAGAACAAACTGATGATTAGCAGAAGGGAGGTGGGTGGGGATGGGTGAAACAGGTGATGGGGATGAAGGAGGGCACTTGTGATGAGCACTGGGTATTGTATGGAAGTGTTGAGTCACTAATCTCTACACCTGAACTAATATTGCACTGTATGTTAACTAACTGGAATTTAAATAAAAACGGGGAGAAAAGAGAACATTTCTTTAACAGCAAAAAGAAAAAAAGCAGGATTTAATATTATGTGCCTTTTGATTACAACTTAGTGAATATGCATAGAAAGACAGAAAAATTGCTCCAGGTGTCCTGATTCTTGGCTGTACCCAGAACTTTTGAAGCTTAGGAAGGAATAAAATGGCTTGCTCCTTCTGAGAGTGGTAGCTCAAGGGTCTCACATTATCTTACCAGAGGCCCACCTCCTTCTGGACTAGGTTTTCCCAACAAGGGGTCTCCTCCCGGGGAGACAAGATGGCGGTCAGCAGCTCCAGGTTTATATTTTCACAATCTAGCAATCTCAGCAAAAAGGGAGAGCCTCTACTTGGCAAAAGTTTTGACTCTCATTGGTGAGGTCTGGGTCACACACCCCGAGTTAGGTTTAATGCTCTGCTGTCCCCCCACCTTGCAATTCCTAGTAATTATTGAACTTGGGTCATTGCATTTCCATTTTGCACGGGGCCCCGCAAATTACATAGCTGGTCCTGGGCTCATCCCAGTTCAAACCCACAGTCCGAGAATAGGAAGGTTGGTCCCCAGTGAAAAATAGGAAATTTTTACCAGACAGGAGGGATGGAGGAGTGGCAGACACCCACCCCAGAAGCTAATGGCAGTGGGGTGAGGGTGCTGTTGCATTTACTGCGAGGACTACTGTTATTGCCAACATTATTATTGTTACAGGGTATTTTCTCTGTCGGTGCCCATGGTTCTTGGTCACGGCACTTCGAAGAATGAAGAGGTAGACCAGACAGAGCGGTGGGCAGCAAAGCAAGATTCACTGAGTAATAACAAAGTGATCGTACAATGCTCCCAAGGAGGGAGGGGACCCGAAGGGGTTGCCACCTGAGTTTCTGAAGTCTAGGGGTTTTTATGGGCTTATTGGCAAACTGTTTTAATCTGATTAACCCTCCCTGCGCCTGTCGTCCGATCAGATTTTTGAAACCTATATGGGAAAGGGTGAAGGGCTCCTTTCAGGGTGGTGTAAAATCCTTTTAAGGGTGGTTTCCTTAGGGCGGGGGCCCCTTATCCATGCCTGCCTGCCTTCCAACTATCCTTCATCATTATTATTTTGCAATGTGGTTCTATTTCTCATTTAAATACAAAATAACCCTAAATAAAGGCAATGTAGTTCTCTCCCTTGGAACTGAAGTGAGAGCTGTCAGAACTGTGGGCTGGAGTCCCGGGTCACCATCCCTGCTCACCTCCACAAAACGCTACTCCACCACTTCCAGAGCTGGGCAACATCCAACAGTACTGGTTCAAAGCACCCCCTCGTGTCTGAAGCTAAGAGGGGTCCGGACCTGAATTATCTGGATCTGATGGATGACTTCATTTGCAACTCATGAGGTACATTCCCTGGAGGTTCGCGGGGGAGTGGGGATGATGATTTCAGATATCATCTCTCCTTTGACTCCTGATGCCAAGTCTCTGAGTTAGGCCTTATTTTTATTTCCATCTCACTGGGAAGAATACTAGGGTTAACTGTGGCTGGGTTTCCGGTCCAAGTGCACATCTCTAGAAGGTAGGAAGGGGATTGGAACCTATGTGTGTAAACTCCGAAGTCCAAGATTTGCCAAATCCTTTCTGCCTTGATGGCTGGAACAAGACCTTGAACCCTCTGATCACTGCTTCCTTAATATGAAAGTGAAAATACGCCCAACCCTTCACGAGAGATCTTAGGCCATCTTCCAACTTTCTCCCCTGCCAAATCCAAATGCACTTCCCGGTGGGAGGGGTGGGAGGATCCATCACAAAGGTTCAGAAACCTCCAAAGCCCTCCCAGACACAGATGTCACGCCGGGTCTCCACACACTCCCTGGAAGGGGGACAGAAGTCCTGGCTTGCCCGGAGCTCTCTTTACCAGGTTCCAGAGGTCCAATGCTGGGCAATCCTCATCTGTCATGAAAGTCCCTATCGTTACCTTCATTTTCCAAATACTATTTGTCTAGTTACCTCGTGGGAGATACCTACAACTTTGCCATCATAAGCAACACCAGAATGCATTTCCTATAGGCCTCTGAGGATGTTTCCCTAGGAACACACCCAAGAGCACTACAGCTGGGTCCACAGGTACAGGGCCAGGACTAAGGGGAGGCAATGGGTGCCCAGAGTGCAAACTAAGGCAGCTTAGGGTCATTCAAGTGGAGAGTCAGCCCTGAGTGCAAGGGCCTCCCACATCTGGGCCCTAGAGCTTCTTTTGCTTCACCCTTGTCGGAGCCTTGCAAAGGTACGTACATATTTCATTTCTCTGCACCTGTCACATGCTCTGCTATCCATCCATGCCTGCACTTAATATCACCTGACCTGCTCATGATCCCAGGGTTCTGGGATCGAGCCCCTCATCGGGCTCCCTGCTCAGCCGGAAGCCTGCTTCTCCCTCTCCCACTCCCCCTGCTTGTGTTCCCTCTCTCGCTGTGTCTCTCTCTGCCAAATAAATAAATAAAATCTTTAAAAAAAATAAACAAATAAATAATAAATTAAAAAAATATATCACCTGACCTGCTGAACTGTGTTGCTTGCAGGGATAAGGTGGCTCTCAATCCTTTACTCCGCCTTCCTCTGGTCACCAGTGAGGGTGAGCCTTGTTTGTACACCTTAGCCATTCTGATTCTCCCTCTGGGAATGGCCTATACATATCCTTTGTTTTTCTTTTTTTAGGTTTCTTTTCTATTTTGCACTGATTTTCAGAAGTTCCTTGATTATTCTAGTTACAGCCTTCTGTTGGGATAAGGCATGCAGAATATCTTCTCCTAGCTTATCACCCACATGTTGATTTTTGTTTATAGTAAAGCAACATTTTCTATTTTGCTACAGTCACAGCCATCATATTTCTCCTTGTGTATTGAGCTTTAGAGGTAATGATAAATCCTTTCCTATTACAGAGATATTTCCTACATTCTAATTTATTAGCTTTATATTTTTACCTGTAATAACTAGATAATCTATTTGGAGTCTATGTATATGGTATGAGGTAAGAATCCAATTTTATTTTTTTTCTCCATTATGGAAAGTCAATCTTTCCAGTGCCATTTACAAAATAATCTAGCCTTTCTCTAATAATTTGTGATTTTCTCTATTACATGCCAAGTTATCGTATTTAAATGAATTTATTCTGGACTCTCCAAACTATTCCACTTATCTATTTGTTTCTGTACCAATATCACATTATTTCAATACTACGGTTTTGTAATCTGTTTTAATGTCTATAGAGCAAGACCTTCCCTTCATTTTTCTTTTTCAAAATTGTCTTAGCAGATCATGGGCCTTTATTCTTCCATATATATCATAGTTTTCCCAGTTTCAACACAGTCAGGCTAGAATTCTTCCTGGAATTCACTGAATACACAGATCATTTATGTTCTTTTAAAGTTAAGGTATTATCCCACTATTTATCTGTGCATTTAGGTCTTTAAAAAACATCCATATATTTGAGTTTTAGATTTAGCTCCTTAAAGGTCTTGTACATTTTTTGTTAGTTTCCTAACAAATTTCTAAATACTTCAGTATTGTGCAAGGTATCTTATTTTTATTACATCCTCAAGAAATGTATTCTTATTGCAGAGGAATCCATTACTGACTTGATATTCTGATCTTATATAAGCTACTCTTATTCAGTGTTAATTGATTTGTCTGTTGATTCTCTTGTTTTCTATGTTGATGATCATTTGACAATAAAAACAATGTTCCATAACATGGGTGGACCTTGAGAGCATTATGCTAAGTGAGATAAGTCAGACAGAGAAAGATAAATGCTATATGATATCCCTTACATGTGGAACTAAAAAATCAAATCAAAACAAACAAAAAACCCTTGGAAAACCGTGGGGGTGGGGGAATGAGAGCTTAAGAAAGAGTACATACTCACCACTAGTAGACAAAGAAGTCCTGGGGTTCTAATACACACTGTAGGAATTAGGCAACAAAACTGTATTATAAACACTAAACTTGCTAAAAGACCAAAATAAGAAGGAGAAGGCCAAGCAGCAGAAGCAGCTGCTTTTTTGCTTCCAGTCTTCTATCTCACTCAGTGTTCTCACTTTACTGCACTGGCCGGGACCGTCAGGTAACCATGTTGAATAGTGGCCGGGACAGAAAAACATCCTTGTCTTCTTTCTGACTTTTATTTTGTTTTATTTACTTATTTAAGTAATCTCTGCACCCAAGGAGGGGCTCGAACTCACCACGGGGAGATCAAGAGTCGCCTGCCCCACCCCACTAAGTCAGCCAGGCACTCCTCTTTCAGGCACTCCTCTTCTAAAAGGCTGAGGAGATTTGGGTTTTAGCCTAGTATTTACAGGGGGTGAAATCTGCTCTTGAGGAGGAAGGCTGGATTGAGGAGAGCCAGACAGGAGGCAGAACGATGGATCCCCTAGGAATTGTTGCAGTAGCCCAGGAGAATGCTGTGGTCCCAACTGAAGCTGTGCAGATGGGTGTGGCAGAGAGAGCTGGGGGCAGAGCTGAGGGGATTCTGGAACAGATTACATTCCCGAGTGAGGATCCAAGACTGAAGCCCTATTTGGGGGTTGGCTGCCTGGTTGGGGAGATGGTGATGCTCTTCACTGAGGGCGAGTTTGGGGTTGAAGCAGATTTGGGGAAGGAAGGCGGGGTCCACTACAGATACGTTCGCCCACAGGAGGCTGTGGAATATCCAGTAGGGGTCTACCAGTCGTCTGAATAGAAGTGTATAGAACTGAGGGCAATGGTCTGGGCGAAGATAAAGATTTAGGTGTTAGGCGTAACAGCTCCAAGTGGTGTTAGTGAATGTTCACAAAGTTCACTAAAGTGCCCGGCGCATACGGGTTGGCTGCTAGTAGAACTGTCAGGATTATCCGCACAGCGGTGGGAGTTAAAACCGGCAATGGACGGATGTCCTAGGGCCAGCCCAGAAGCCAAGGGGGCTGAGGCCGGAGCCCTGGGCGACAGCGACACCGGAGGGGCAGAGGACGCCGAGGAGAGACAGCAGGAAGGGCGGACCGAGGACGTCTAGGGGAAGAGTACCAAGAAGGAGGGAGTGGCTCTGCCGAGACAGCAGAGTTATCTGGAAGTGAATGTGCCTTTCCGCGAATGGCCAAGCTTTACCCGGGCCTGTCTCTCCAGAGCCGGGGCTAGCACACCGCGACGCAAGCACTTGCCGCTCCCCGCCCGGGGGTCCGGGCCTCGGCAGTCCGGCTGCTCACGGCACCGGCCACGCCCCCGGCCCGCCCCGCCCCCCGGCCCGGCGGAGCGCCGGCGCGGGAACTGCCCGGCCCATGGCCCCGCCCATGGACGCTCCGGCCCCGCCCCTGCCGCGGGGCCCACCCCGCGGAGCCCGGGCGCCCGACCTGACCCCCGGCTCGCCCCCTCGCTTCGCCCGCGCCCGGCTGGCCTGCACAGGGAGCCGCCCGCTCAGTCTCCACGGCGGGCGTCGGGGCGGCACGAGGCCGCGCTCAGGGCCCGCAGCGTCTGGTCGCCGGGCCGCCGCCAGGTTCCAGCCGCGCTCCCGCGGCCGCGGCGGGGCGGGGCGGGGCGGGGCCCGGGGGCGGGGGGCGGGGCTGCATCACGTGGGTAAACACGCTGCACGTGGAGCCGAGACTCAGCGCTGTGGGCGGTGCAGGCTCGCGGCTGCGGGAGGGAGGCCGGCCGGCCACCGCGCGCGGCTGGTGCGAGTGCTGGAGGCGGCGGCCGGGGGAGGGACGCGCGCGCCAGGCTGAGGTTCGGGTGCCCCATTCTGCTGCTGGGAGACAGTGGCGCTGAATTCGGGCTTAGCCGTGCCAGGCCCTGCCCTAAGGGACGTAATAAACCTGCGATAGCCCGGTGCGGTGGGCACGGTCCCATCTCCCAGATGGGGAAGGCGGAACCGGAGCGCCTAAGAAACTTGTCCAAAGCCACGAGGCCAGAAAGTGGTGGTCCTAGGTCCTAGGTGGTCAGGTGGTCAGGTCCTAGGCCTGAACTCGGGCCTCCTGACTCCGCGCGTGGGCCCGGGTCCTGTTCCTGACGCCCTGTTCCCACCCGTGGGTTTGGAGCTGGCAGGGACACTCGGGGGAGGCCTAAGGTTCCCCGTTTGTGCGGCAGGGTGGCAGTGGGGCCCGCCTCCACCGGAGGCTCAGAAGCCGCGTTCGCCAAATGGTGGCGATAGCTTCCGCCCGAGCGTGGCCGGGATAGACCTGAGGGGGGTTTCTGGCCCCGCGTCGCCGCTCAGCCGCTCATCGGACCACCTCTCTTCTGGGACCCACCTGTTTGTTCCGGGAGCTGGGGGTCGTCAGCGCCCCCTGCATCGGGCAGCGTCCAAGACACTCGTGGGCTCCTTCCCGGAGCCGCCTGCTACCCTGGCCTCCCTCTCTCGTCTCTCCTCCTCTTCCTCCTCCTGCCCTTCCTCCCCGTTCTTCCCTCCCGCGTGCGCCCCGCGCGACCCCGAGGCGGCCGCCCCAGCCCTGGGCCGCTGCACGAGGTCAGGACGGGCGGAGGCCTGGGGCTGGCGGAGGCCCGGGAGGGGCCGACAGAGTGTTCAGGATTCATCGAAGAGCTCGTCCCAGCCCCAGGGCGGATTTACCTGGCTCCATGGGCGGTACTTGGCGCTCTGGAAAGAGCACACGCGCCTCGGGCTCCCTAGGGCCCGCAGTCCCTGAGAGGATACTTGGGCCCGACCCTGGGTTGGCTTTTGGGGTTCACATAAACTGGTTAATGGGATTAACCAATTCCGGGCTTCCTATGTAGTGTAGACACCTGAAACCGCCCCCTACCTCCTTCCATTTGACCTTGGGCAAGAGGCTGAACGATCCTGCCTCAATTTCCTCTTCTCTAAAATGGGGTGGTAGGAGACTTAAGTGACTAAATAAATCCTTGGTAACAGTGCTATGCATGTTGGTGCACACCCATACTCTGGCTGGGAACTGTATTTTCCTGCTGTCGGGATCCCAGCCCAACCCCGGACCCCAGTTCTTTCCTCAAGATCTATTTTATGGTAGGTTCCTCACAGGCACCTTCCAACAGTGACTTGTCCTGATGCATTCACTGACAGGTCAAGACAGTGACACAGGCCTGTGTGGTGCCCCAGAAGCTGAACCCTCCTAGTTGCCTCCTTCCTGCTCACCTACCTAGTGACCAGCCTCAGCTTGTCTCCCTCTGATAATGCCGCTTCCTCTGCTCCACCCCCATGGGAAGACCAGCAGCCTAGCATGTTTGGCCACACCTGTTCTGAGCCTCCCTGAACTGCAGTGATGCTGGATGGGGCACCTTTATTCTACTAAAGAGGGAAAGTCTAACCCAGTGGTTTTCTGGGTAGCAAACAGGCTTTGTGCAGGAGAGGCCCAGCGTGGGGCTTTGGCTAGTGAGGACCCTCCTGATCTCTGTCTTTTTCCTCCTGGTCAGCCTGGGGGAATCACAGGTGCTGGTTTAAGGAAGAGGAAACCAAAACACAGGGAGACCTAGGAAAAGCCAGAAGGGAAAATTGGGGGGTTTGGAGGGCGGGCAGACTTCAATGGTGTGTGGCTGCCACCCCTGAGGCCAGGTGTTGGGGCAGGCTTCCTCACAGGGGTGTCCAGAACCTTCCCTGCATCCTGGGCCTGGCACAGGCAGTGGCCACACACCTGCAGCAAGAAGGATCCTGTTGTTGGAAATGGGATTTTTGCAGCAGCTTCAGATCTTTGCTGTCAACCATTGTTTCAGAGGGTTTCTGTTGTTTGTTTCTGTATTTGCTGCTTTCTCAGAACAGCATCCCTTTGCTTCTCCTATGGAGCCAGCTAGTTCAGATAGGGCTGACTCCAGCCCTGTCCCAGGGCCTTGCCCTGCTAGGCCAGTCAGGGCACTGCATCCCTCTGGCCGCAGTGATTAGAGAATGCATGGTCATGTGGCCCATACTGGACCAATGAGTGTCATCCTCAGCACTCTGGCTAGATGTTCTGGGAAGGAGGTGCTTGCTGGTAGGAATATCAGCCTGGAGATACTGGCAGGTGCCACCTGGAGGAGGAGGTCAACTGAGGACAAAACAGAGCTGAGCAAGGGAGAGAGAAAGATTCCTGGTGATAGCATACAAATACCCAGATCCAGCCATGCCTGAAGCTATATGTGCCCCTGGGCTATCCAGACAAAAGTATCCATGAATTCCTTGTTTCTCCTGTTTGAATTGTGTTTCACTTGCAGCTAAACATCTTATGTCATCTGGCCATCTCATTTCTGGATGAGAAGGCTGAGACTTGGGGGCTCTGGGCCACATGGCTTATCAGACATGGATCTGAGCTAGTAATCTGGAGAGTGTCTCTGGCAGGGGGCTCCTGCCTCCTCCGGTTTCTCTCAGTCTCCTGTGCTGTCCTTCCTGAGCAGTGAATCCATAGCCTCCAAGTCCACAGATGCCCTCGACTGAATATTCTCTGGGCCAGCGCTCCCTGAGTC
Organism: Eumetopias jubatus; assembly: GCF_037043125.1. Lineage (NCBI taxonomy): Eukaryota > Metazoa > Chordata > Mammalia > Carnivora > Otariidae > Eumetopias > Eumetopias jubatus. Next base: position 43,074,860 of record NW_028274816.1, on the reverse strand, counting down.
TGTCTTGTCCATAACTGTACCTCAGGGTCAGCCACAGAGGCTCTTGGCAAACACTGGGGGAGAGAATTAATGAGTCATCAAAACCCCTGTGCCTAGTTGGGGTTATGGAGGGGTTCAGAAAATCAGGAACTCCCAGAGCTTCCTCTCTTCCACCCTGCCCCTGTCCTTGGCATGCACAACAGCCCCTTGTCCCCACTTTTACTGATGACTTTACCTGAGGCCTTGCTCCAACCCCTCAGTTCTTCCCTGGACCATCTCGTGGATGGCAGTACGGCCAGCGTTGGGCAGTGGAGTGAAGGATGGGCTTTCACTCTAACTCCCTTGCCCCGTACCCCTTTGTGCCACTCCAAAGGCTCAGGCACCCCAGAAATGCTTCCAGGAACACCCCCTGAGGGGCCATGGCCGCTCCCCACCCCCAGCACACCAGAAGGGGTGAGAATACACAGGAGGAGAGGGCTTGCTGCCGGGCCACAGGCTGTGCGCCTCCTGAAATGTGCGGCGGCACATCTGCCCAGAGAAAAAGGGAGGCCCGGAATCGCAAGCTTTGTTATTTTTACTTTTTGGTGTGAGGGGCCATCTGTGCAGGTTTGAGCTTGTCTGGAGGAACCCAGATTTGTAGATGAAATTCTAAAGTAGGATTACTTTGCAGGCTGTCGCGCTGAGACTTTCTCCCCAAGCTGGGGCGGCAGTGCTGAGACTCATAGCGACAGCGCGTGCCAGGGTCCAGCAGCTGTTCAAGGTGAGCGAGCATGTGGGGCCCGCCACCAGGGCATCGTCAACCCCCACAGCGATGGTCACTCTTCTCGGCACTGGTGCCACCACGGCTCCCGGAGGGGCCTGGAGCGCCAGCTGAGCACACAGGCCCCCACTGCCTGTCCGGAGGGGAGGAAGCCAGGGGGAGGAGGAGGCAGGCAATGCCAGCGTGCGACCGGGAGGAGCTCTGACCTCCTCAGCTGTTGCCTGTTCCTCCCAAACGACCTCCATGAGCCTGTGGCGGCACACGCATCCTTGGATATGCCCACGGCCCCCATCGTCAGCCACAGGACACCATGATCCCCCTGCATGGAAATTCCAGAACTTTCCTGTCCAAGCTGAAGCAGCAGGTGGAGCTGGCCACATTGGGCTCCCCTCTAGGACCTTCCCACAAACCAGGGCTATGGTGGGAAGGGGTGTCAGAGGGGTGTCAATGTGCAAAGGGGGGCAGGAGGGTCATCCAAACCCTGTTCTGGAAGCCTTTTGTGGGCTGTTGCAGCTGAGAGTCCTAGCATGGGGCTCTTATTTTAGCTCCCGGCTGCTCACAGATTGTGCACCGCCCCACACATCCTGTGCTAGTCAAGTTAGTCTCCAACAGCAGCCTAAGCATCAGGTGGGCACATTCATCTGGTTAATTTGTAATAGGAAACATTGTTTCTGGCCTGGATGCTTTCCCTGGGCCTGCCCTGGGCCAGATGTGCGGCAGCCCATGATGGGGTGGCACCAGGGAGAAGGAGAGGACCCTGAGGTTCAGCATATCTCTGTTTGGAAACTTCGGTGCCATTCCTGACCGCTCCTCCTGGGCTCCAGTGAGGGAGGGTGATGATAGACCGGGGGTGGGGGGTGGGGAGGGGAATGCTCCGTGGCCCTTTCAGTCATCGCTGTGCTCCAACACACACTCCTTTCCCCAACTTATGCCAAATCATGAAACCCAATACCAATAGACAGGGATTGTGGGGAGAAAGCAATCCATAACCTGTATTTTTTCTTTCTTCAAAAAGAACCCTTGGGTGAGGAATGTGATTTCAGGTGCACCAAGAGGGGTCCTTGGCTCTGAAACACTGCTCCAGACACATACTCCCACACACACTACCCTGCCACCCACGTCAGAGAGAGTACCCGTGCGCCGGATTATGGCAAAGCAGAAGGAGCGCGGCAGGGCCTGGGAACATGGCAAACAGCCACTGCTGGTGCCCTTGGCATTGCCTGGGTACCAAAAGGACAGGGCGAGGGGCCCAGAGGAGGGCTCCCCAGGCCCTGCTGGGCTCCAGGCTCACTCTGGGGCTGACTCGCTGGGGAAGACAGCCCCTTTTTTTTTTTTTTAACACAGAAACAAAAGGATGAAATCATTAGCATCAATTGGGCACATTCAGTGTAGATTACTGACATGCCATTGTTACGAGGATAAAAGAAATATAATTAATAAAACCCGCCCAGCCTGCCTTTTGTGCTCCCATGAATTCTTTATTGGCATCTGCATCTATCTCGTCCACAGACGAGCCCTCTCCTTCCACTGCCCTGGACGTCGCTAAAATGAACGGTGCAGAAAATCACTCCCAGGATCTGGAAACTCATCTTTTTCTGCTGCAATTTGTCTTCTGATGCCTCCGTTCTCTCCCTCCCAGGGCAGAAGTAGACAGAGCATTTTCTAGCAGTACAGCACAAGTTCCATTCAAGAAAGAACAAAGCCAGGCCCGAGCTCCCTCCCACCCGGGACCCTGTCGAGGGCCATCCTGCAAGGCCAGTTCCCTCGCAGGTGGGGGTGGGGGCATTTTTTGGAAGCAGCCCTGGAATCACACTTGCCCCACCTCCGGCCTTGACCAGTCCTAGATGGGCTGAGTGTCAAAGGTCACCCTGAGGGTCAGCAGACTGCCTGGCGGACCCCGGGGGAGGTGGAGCGGCCCTCAGCCCCTGGCCAGCTTCCAGCCCACCTGCTTGCCGGCCTGCTCTCTGCCCTGTGCACTGTCGCCCTGGCCCCCCACCCACCCTTGATGTCGAGAGAAACGAAACCTCCTTTGCATGACAGGAAGCAGGGAAGTTCCCTGAAGTGTACTGCAAACCTAAAAACACCCCAACCCAGGCTTTCATCACCACCTGGAAGACCAGCATTTGAAGAGAAACAGAAAGCCACTCTTAACCCCTGAGAGCCTGGGCTTACACCGAGAGAACACACTGTGCTCTCCTGCCCACTGGGCAGATGAGGAGTCTGAATCCCCAAGTAGGTCAGTGATGAGCTGAAAGCCCCACAGCCCTCAGGGTGAGAGCCGAGACTCTCCCGAAAATCCAGGAGTCTGAATCCCCATCGCCTGTGGGAGATAGACAGGTAAAGAACATGTCTTTGGACACCGAGATGTTTGTCCTGGTCTTAAACATGCTCAAATAGCCTGCTCTCTCTGCCACTTTCCTTGGACCTTTCTGCGTTCTTCATCTGTACTGTTTTCTTGCTTTTGATAGAGTTAGGGGCCCCAGCTATTTGTCTTCCCCGGGAGGTTGGCAGTGTGTTGGTGAGGATCAACGGCAGGGATTCCCGGGCCAGGGGCAGGGGCGGTGGGGACTCTGGTGTTCTGCACGCTGTGGGCCCTGCTGGCCAGGCTGCCAGGGGCTGGGAGCCACAAGACTATATGAGCTCTCCCAAGTTTCACATGTCGGCTCAAATGTTTCAAAACCTCTTTGCAGCCCAAACACAACAGAGCCCCGCACGGCAGCACCAGCCCCACAGCCCAGATGGGCAGCCTCTGTTTCTACCCTGAGAGCCACAGGGACCCCGCGCAGAGTCAGGGAGGGATGGAGGACAGAGAAGTTTGGGGGGGGTGGCGCTTCAGACCAAGTCATCATCTCTCACGACGACAGATTGCTCGTTGTTTGTCTACAAGGTATAACTTGGGGAGGTGCTTAGCAAGAGGGGCACAGAGAACTTTCTGGAAGACTGGGGGAATGGATTTGTCTAGCTCTCTGTCTGATGATGCACTGGAGCTTTTGTATGTCATTCCACCCTTGTGACCCCTCCAGGAACTGGAATTCAATGGTGTGTGGCTCCTTTGCCCAGAAGAAACGCTAGAACAGCAGAAGTCTGATTCATTTCTGTTCAGGTCTTGCTTTTCAGTTGGAATGTGGTCTTTTGCAAGTGGAAGATAGCGTGTATTCTTCTGGGCATGGAAGAGTATGAAATTTAATGAAAGTGACTACACATGTAAGAATCAATCCATTTCCCTCTTCATTCAGGGAGTGAATATTTAATAAGCGCCTATCATGTGCCAGGCCCTGAAATGATGTGCTAAGCAACGAAATCAATTGGCAAGCAATCACTGAAAAAGAAAAATGAGAGAGGGTGAGTTTGCATGGGTATGTCCGTTTTAAATGACTTAAGAGAGATAATTGGATGAAATAGCCCTGTACAAAAACCAGCAAATGTTTTGTGTATTCGTATGTTCATGTATGCATAGAAAAGGTTCTGGAGCCACGTACACTATTTTAACACCAAAACTGGTAAGGATGGTACCTCTGCGGGATTTTCACTTTCTCTGTTGTACATGTCCGCAGAAGTCTAATTTATCATATCACACGTGTTCCGCTTCCATAATCAGAGAAAAACCAAGGAAGTTAAATAATAGCAATTTTCACGGGAAGAAAAGATGGCTGTAGCAAGTGCTGGAGCAGCCGTGGGAAGATAGGCTCGCTCACAGTCCCTGGCTGGGAGGATCGATCAGCATAATTTGGGGAATTAGCTGACCACATCTAGTAAAGTTGCAGGGGCACACGCCCTTTGACACGGCGGCTCCAGGTCTGGGAATGTGCCCCGGAGGAACCCCCACACATGTGCCACGTGTGTGCAAGATGCGCATTGCAGCGTCGTCGGTGATGGTGATGGCATTGCTGACCTGCTCATGGGCCAGCCTGGGAGGGACTGTATACGTTGTGGGATAGTCACACAAGAGAAAACTCTATCACAGTTAAAAATAAATAAATCCAACCCTCCACGCGTCCATGTGGGTAAATCTTGAAAATAAGGTTGAAAGAGAATAGGAAGTGGTATTATTATAGGTAAGGTTCGATGCCACTGGTGTGGATTTTTAGGACACCCAGAGTAGTGTTTCTGTAAGTCTATTGCTTATGGAGCCAAATGTAAATGATAAAAGTCTAAAAATATGTGTGGGAATCATCCACACTGACCTCAGGGTGATTGTTAACTCTGGGCAGGAAAGAAAGACGATGGGATGGGGGGAGGGAGACCAGGGGGCCCTTCAGTGGCATCTTTAATGTTGTATTTCTTTAAAAAAATGTGAAACTGGGGATGGGTCTCCAGGTAAGTCATCATATTCCTTTCTGCACTTGAACATGTTTGCCTGTCGGATGCGTGTGAACTGATCTCACCGATGACTTGTGAATTGAGTGGCTTTCCTATGAGTATTGTGTATCGCCAGTGCCCATTTTTCCTAAGAGTATTAACAACGGGAAGTGAAGTAAGCAGTTTCCCTAGAAGATGGCAAAGTGCGCACGTTGGGGTGAGGAGATGTGCTGGTGGAGGCTCCCTTCAGACAGGAGGTACTGGGGACATCGGTGTGGGACAGACAGGGGTGCTCTCCGGCAGGAGGTGAGGGTCTAGCTGACTGTGGATGGGCTGACAGGCAGGGGTGCAGGCGTAGAAGTCGCTGTGGCCTGAAAGGAGATGGGGGGCAGTCACTGAGGCAGGGCCATTTAGAAATCACTGATGCATGGAGCGCACAGTCCTTTTCCCGGGACCCTGAGAGGCAGAACTCAGGGCTTATTTCTTCAACTTCTGCCTCCAGGTGTAGCTCTAAGCCCATCATTGTCCCCTTCACAAACACCAGCTCCCTGCTGCCAGGGACATTGGGACATACGAGCCTGACTCGTAAAAGCCCATTGTGACGTGGCCTCTGTCACCTCCGCTGCATTATCTCCTGCTTCCTCCGCTGACTCGTGACCCTGACCGCTCTTCATCAGCTGGGGGGGCGGGCCCTCTCAAATAGGCGTGGCAGCTCTGCTCCAGGCCCTTCCCAGGCCCCCACACTCCCGGGGTTCCAGACCCGCTCACCTGAGCTCTAGGATCGCATCCCACATGCTTTGGTCTCAAGTCCTGGTGGTGCACAGCAGGGCTCAGGGGCTCACGACAGAGAGCACCCCGCGCACCACACCGGGGAAGCCAGCATCAGACCAGAAATCACTGCAGTCAGCTGCCACACAATTTTTGGAAATGACATTGGTCGGGAAAAATGATTGAAAGGATAGGTGGGGTGGGGGGTGCAGAGGGAGTCCTTATTCCATGCAGGACAGCGTTGCCCTCCCATCTGAACCTCCTGGGAAATAGTACTTGGTAAGCCTGTGACACTGAGCACATTAGAGTCTTTGGGAGCTGAATCTGGAGTTGGGATGAGGTAGGAAAAAAATCTATGCTCATTGAATACAAAATGCAATTGTCTGTCAGTGCAGGAACTGAAGTATCTGCAGCAAATTATATTTAAGACTCTATTGTCGCAGGCAGATTAGCTAATGCTTGGTTTTAAGTACAGGCTTCTAATGCTATTACTCCTGGTTAGCTCTGCCTGGCAGGTAACCTTGTGGAACAAATGGTTGCGTTGCTTGAATAACATATTTGATCAAACAGGACAATTCTTTCAAAAATTGAGTTCTCTGTGGCAATTTGAGACCTGTAATCAGCAAATTAGATGATTACAGCAGGGATAAAAATAGTCTTCTAACAATGTCCAAGGTATAAATGTGATTTGAATTTCAAAATGTTGAACATGCGGTAAGAAAATGCACGGTTGGGTAAATATGACTAGACATTATCAGATTTGATTTCTCTTGCCAACCCTGCTCTGAGCTAGAGCCTAATTTTGCCCAAATAAACTCCAATCTCGTTTGTGTCTGAGTCTATCTTGCACTGTCTGTGCTCCAAATCTTCAAGGGCTCAACGGCTTTACTTATCAGCCCTTAGGAACCTAGAGTCCACGTGAACCTTAGCATCATTTATCCACTCGGTGTGAAATCCACGCAGCAATGAGTTGTCCGAGGTCCACACAGGGAAGATGGCGTTGGAAGGACTTCCACACCCACTACCTGAAGACCAGTGTTTTCTTTCTACGACACAGAGGACAGGGACAACCAGAGCAACTCTGGGGAGGTCTGGTGACTGAACTGTGAGCTGGGGCGTGACATGAGGATGTGGTTTGCTCTACCACAATCCAATCAGCCCTCATGGTTGGTCAATAAGTTACTCTTAGTTTCTCCTCTAACACAAGGAAGTCAGACTAAGAGGCCACGTCACCTCCTTCTCTGGGTCCCCCTGCTCACCACCTCTGCTTCAGAGCATTTGCTCATCCAGGTTGACCAGAGCTGCCATTTTCACCCCCATGTCTGTTTGGCATCCCCCAGCCTCAGCCGGTTTTAGCTGAATGGCAGAACAAAAATGATTTGGCAAATGGGTATGCAGAGCCAATCAGTGAGGGACCAAAGTTTGTGCTGACTACTAGCAAAAGGAGGAGCTCCTTAAAGCAGGGAAACTTGATGTTACTTACTAGTGGCTCTTAGGGTTTCTGGCAGAGCCACAGAAAATATTGATTCCTGTGGATTTCACTTATCCACTCAGGACGCAACCTTTATTAGCACAGATGATTCAGAGCTACCCATGGCAACACTGCCATTTAATAAAAACAAAACCAAAACCCTGATGTCCAGAAATGCAGCACTCAAATTTGCTTATAAGGCATTCTCATTTCAGCAGCCCCAGTAGCACTCTGTGACAATGTGTGGGCCAGATGGTCCATGAAGTAGTTAGTACCTGCCTCGAACATGTGTTCAGACCAGTGTCACCTCCCCTGTCAAGCCTTAAAACTTATCCAAAGCTTTGAATATAGAAATGTTTTCAGTGCCATGTTTTTGCATAGAAAATGCCAAATATAAGTTAACCACTTATAGGATTTTTCCAACAAGCCACTTACGAATGGTCACCATTAAAAATTCATTGCTTTTTAAGGTGGGAGCATCTCTGCCTGAGATGAGGAAATAATTAGCTCAGAGTACCATCTGACTAAATACCAGGACATGTAGATTTATAATGCATTTATTTGGAACACCATATTAAAACTTGCCAGAACTATAGCATCACAATGTGGAGTAGGGTCTCTCTCCGATTTCATATAAATATGATACAGATTTTTAAATGGCTGTTTTTCTATTGAGACAGGGTTTTGCAAAATGAGATAAAATACCAAGTTGAAAATAAGTGGGTTTGTTTGCTCATTCACCCTCCCTTTTTCTGAACCCATAACATAAACCAAAGCGTTGTAAGGAAGTGCAACACACAAGACCACCATGATGAGAATGCTTGACAAAATGCATCGTGAAATGTACACATTAGGCCTCCAAGTGGACAGGTACTCCTTCCATGGGCAAGGCATTTGGTGATCCATCAGTGGTCAAGGTTCAGACCGTGCACTGACATCTGGCCTTGAGCTACATATCATTTTATTTTACATTTTCTTCTTCCAAGTTTGGTTTTAGGCTACTACATTATGTTAACAAGTTCTCCCAACAAAAGTTCTTTAGGTTAAGATTTGGGTAAGGACAAAAAGGGTGTTGAGTAACACTTATTACAGATGCTTTATGACCTCTGGCCTGTCGTGGAGCGGACATCATACCTAAGAATCCTCTTGGATGCAGACACGTGCTCCCCAGTACTGTCACCGCCTGCCGGCAAGCCCCACCTGCGCAGCCACTGTGTGGGCCTGGGAGAAAGGGGGAGAAATGCCAAATCGAAGCCTCATTCCCACCTCACGTAGCCCTTGGGAGGCATTGGTGGCTGTACCTAAAGCTCACTTCTTTCAAATATATTTGCCTGAAAGGTGTGAGCTTTAAGAAGTATGAAGTTAAAGAAAGAGAACTCGATACAGCCACACTCAAAGATGACTTCTAACTTAAATGATCACACGTAGCTCATAAAATGAGCTGTCTCAAAGACAGTGTTACCTTTATTAAAAAAACGGATAGACATAGCAGCACGTACAAAATAACAGTTCATAAAAGGCATTGTACATTGTCAACTGATAGTGTAAAAGGGCAGGCCCCCAGCACAGCTGGTTGTGGGCTCCACATCACAATGCTCACAACCACCTGTTCCCCTCAATACGACACAACCCAGCACACCCGAGGGGAGCCCACAGCAACGTGGCACTCCGCAACTTCAAGCCTTTGTTCTGTGTGTGAACAGTCAATCAAGTCAAGTATCACCCTCCTTAGCAGCATCTGGAGCACTCATTGGTGTTCTGGAGGTGGCTGGTGTACTTGACCCACTTATTTCAAAAAATCTAAGCATTCAATAAAAAACACTTGTCCCTGTCCAATGCCATCCACAGAAACACTTCGGTTGCAGAAGAGACATGCTCTTCCATTGAAATATCTGTAAAAGCTAATGCGCACCTCCGCCCCAGTATGCAGCAGGGAACTTGGAGCGGGCACTTCTGCACAACTGTCTTTGGTGGAGGATGCTGGTGTGGTCACGCGGTCCCCTGCTCACTGCTCTGCTTCTTACTGCTCTGTGGGGGAGTGAGGACCCCGGTGGGGAGAGGAGAAATCCTATTTTGTTCAGACAATATGGCTTTCTTTGCTTGGGCTTTGTCCTGGTAAGAATAAAAGCGAGAAATGTTAAAATGGAAGAATGCATCTTTTGGGCTTCGCGGCCTGTGTGCTCCTTTCTGTGGAGGTGAGGGCAACGAAACAGCAAAGAACAATCTGAAGCCGCTGGTCTACGTGCTATTTAGACATCGCATCTATTGAGCACAATTTTTCTTTTTCAAAGGAATTAAAAGAATTGGAGTCTTTCTAGGATATTGGGAGACTGCCTAAAGAGGAGTGAAGAGGCTACTCAGGCAGTTTTAGGAATTTATCTGGGAAATGAGGAACACGACTCACCAGCAAATCCAAGCTGTTTATGTGGGTCTGGATGTTGTGCGCATCTTCAGCAGGAACTCCCCTGAAGTGCTTAAGTTTTGAGCTCCCTGTCTCCCTTATAACCATGGCAAATGGAACCATCCACTTGACACACTTCTCTATATCACACCATTGATACCCTGCAACGAAAATAAATTTTAGGCTCCATCGGTTTGTAAGTTTAATACACCTTGTGAATGGACTGGAAAGCCAACGTACCTGAAACCTTTTGCATCAATTCAGATGAAGAGAAATGATACAAGGCAGAAGCAGCAAGTACACCATAGGGAAATTCTAAGCAGCCAACATCCAGGACACAAAGATCTAAAAGCTGTGGAGGAGAAAAGAACACTAAAGCAGGCGGCCAACATCTATCCCTTCTAGAGATCCTCGGTTTCCCGGTGGGGTAGGTAGACCCTCCCAGAGGTAACAGAGCCACTCACCTCTGCGATCTGTATGAAGATTTGCTGGGGATACTGTGGCAGGAGCACTTCATATAAGTCATTTAGATATGCAACCTGCATATATACATTCAGCCAGGACACAATGGTCAGGGGACTTAAGTGCCACTTAAGGGCCTAAGGGAAAACAGAGAGAAGGGTCAAACCAATGGCTGAGAAAAAAAACCAAAACAAAACACATTTCTGCTCCCTTTGGGCCTCTAAAGGAGTTCAAAATGCAGCCACATTCCATGCCACAATGTGTCCAGCTGGAGAACACCTAGTCAGATGCACTCACACTGAATGTGGAAAAGATATTATGTATGCATTTAAAAAAAAGGACTGAAAAATTAACTTGTAACCTACCTTCATAATGATTAATTCCATGCTAAGAATTTCCTCTCCCGAACAAGCCCCATCTGTAACATAAGCAAACTGGTGTAGCTTTGGAGGATAGATTTCCTAAAAGGAAATAAAAGGGAGAAATGACTAGCAAATTTCTCTAATAGTTTTAACTTACAATGTACATCCAAAATTACTGCTTTTAGTATGCTAGCATGGAAAGAGAGGGAACATCATAGAATAAATACAGGAGCTACTCCACTGGTCAAAATGCATTCATTGTGAAAGAAACCAAACACCCATCGTTACCAATAAATAAAGACATAAATACAGCTTTTACTCAGTGGGGACATTTTTGAAATTTTCACCTTTTTAATACCTTTAGCAACATGTTTGAAAGTTGGGCCTATCCACCCTTCTCATCACATCAAAATTCTAATCCTCTTGGGTCAAAGTTCAATTTTTTGGCGTAAAGTAACTACATTAACCTAAGCATTTTATATACTCTCTACTTCTCTCACTTCTTGATTTCTAGCCCTTTCTGCATGTATCTTTACTTTAGATGACCTCAAATTAGAAAAATGTAGACAAACAGTTGGCCTATTCCAGTAATCTCAGGGGATCTCAAGAAACAGCATGTGCTACATAAAAATATTTAAAAATAATTTACCTCAAGTTTGGCAGCAATAAATAAAGATGAAATCCCAATAAGCTGTAAAAGTGTTTTAACAATATTTTGTTGTGTTGCCATATACCGATCAAAGAAATCCTGTGCCAAGTAAAATGTCTCTCTGTGAAGTTTATAGACTTCGCACACCTGAAAAAATATTTAGTAAGTTTTAGAACAGTTACTTGAGGAAAAAAGAACAACAAAAAAACAACTTGCCATGAGTTTTGGTGAAGGACAATATAACCAAATCAAGAGAGAGAACTTTGCTTTTCTGAAAGGATGGTTACCTGGCTTATCCCTAAGCACAAACACAGAGCAAAGCTGGAACTCAGAAGGATTAAGTGTTCCGTGATCTATATAATAGTAAGGGCAAATGGGCATAGGCTGCTAAAGCAGCATTTTCATGGAAAAACTGTGAATGATAATCTCAAACTAAAATTAGGACCATGCCTCCCCTGCCCACCTCACAGGAATGCTGAGAGAGCGGGTAAAATGATGTGCATGAGGGAGCCAAAGAGGACCAAGGAAACAGTAGACTTCAACTCATCACCACCGTCTAATGTCCGATTATGCATATAAAACTGCCATTCCTACACAGGCCTTCCCATGTGTGAGTGCAATTCATGGGGCTAAAAAGTAGAAAAGGCACCGGAGAAACAACAAACAGAACATTGAGAGAAAATTCCATCAATCACTAAAGAGTATTTCTAAAGTCCAGGTTGAGGTATATTTGAAGTCAGTTTTTATAAAGTAATATAATTATGATCTGATCAGAAGTGAAACTAGAGCTTCTGTCCCCGCAGGAACAAACTCTCAGACCTATGTCACCCAGCCACAATTGGGCACACAGCCTGAGCACCACCTTTCCCACACGCACGCAGACTTCCTGGCTAGGCTCGGGGCTGAGAAACAGCATTGCTGCAGACAAGCCTGCAGTTTTGTTCCACCGAAGACAAAAAGGTTACCATTCTTTTCTATCCTTTTAATGGTATTACATGACTTTTTTGATTTACTTTCGGAGAGAAGCCTTCCTTAAAGTATATGGCATCACCTGCATTATACAAAATAGAACTTCTCTGTCACATCTTATGAGCTGAAGCCTGGGGAAGTAAAGTATACTACACATCTAATGTTTCGAGGAATTATAAAATGTCTCAAAGGGCCCAGAAGGGCTATGGGCCTCAGTGGGCCTGCAGTGGGCAACTGCAAGGCCTGTGGTTTTAAGCAGGCAGGCCTGCCAAAGAACTCAGTACAGAAAATGTTAACATGTTCAGAGACCAATAAAGAAAAGCAAATTAATAATGGTAAAAACAGCTATCTTTTCTTGCCTACTATTTCTAATCCATACCAACTCTGCAAGGAAAATACTGTTAGAAAATACTGCAGATGAGAAAAACCAAGATTCTAAGTTCAATGACTTGCCTGACGAAGACACATACATGGTGAGGCGGCAGCAGGGGATCTGATTCCAGGATGGGCATAACAGGGGGGCGCATACCCCTGGAATATAGGCTTTCCAAAGAGTACACAGCAGAGTTTGTTTTTAGGGAATATTTAGACACTTGGCTTCCCCAGGTCCTTTTTTCATAAAATGGATCTACCTGAGATTCCTTCAACACCACAAAGAAAGCCTACTTCTCATCACCCAAGGCTTCCATGTGTCCAGGAAGGGCCCCTTCATCGAGGCATCACAAAGTCACCCACACTTCCTCTCAGAGGGAGGTGCACTGCCCATACAATATCGCTTTTTGTGTTTAACAATTACCCATCACCATTTGTAATACTTGTTCTTTTGATCAATTGTTGCAGAGAAGTCTGACGGTGTGACCAATAAAAGATTTGAACAATATATTTTGTTAGAACGATATTCTGTGGGGAAGGAGAAATGGATTCCAAGGAGTTAAAAAGGAACAATGTAAGCTTTCTGACTGTTGAAGACAAGCCTGTTCATATATTTTGAAAACTTATGATAATGGCTTATCAAATAGCTGTTATCTGCATTCTACTGGATAGATTTAAAAGCAATTTAATTAACAAAGACCAAATATCAATATTTACAGTTATGTGGAAAATTTGTAATTATCTAAACTTTGAAGAAAAAAATTAGAGGCCAACTTAAAAATGGCTAAGAGGTAAAGAGACTTCAGAAATTCTTCTACGGAAGAATGCAAGCAAAACAGCAATATATATACCACAGCTTCAGAGACACAGAATGTGTCAATGGGATCAAACAGAGGAGGAAATCATAATAGCACAGATGATTCTAGAAGTGGTAAATGCTTCCAGCCAGCTGGAAGACTCAAGCTCACCTCCATTAACCAATCCAGAAGAATTGCTCGCATCTTAGGCTGCAGGAGAGGGTGCCGCTGCATAAAGTGCTTATCCCTTAAGTATGTCTTTTCCTTGTTTAGCATAATTTTCCAGACCTCATCTCTATTTGCCCAGCTACAAGAAACAAAACCAAGTGAAAGACAAAAGGTAGGTGTCAGTATGCGTCCACACTAACTTGGTGAGATTGGGCACAAGGAGTAAAAGATCTGGAAGGCACACGGCAAGCAACTTACTTCAGTATAGGCAGTGGTGAGGCTCTGGAGGGCATGAAACTCTGCGGTCCACACGCGGAACTTGGGTATGCTGGCTCATCCTCTTCTTTGTCCGGTGTGGGAATCAAGGAGCAGGGGTTTTCACACACAGAATTACCGTCCCAAGGCTGTAAAAGAAAAAACACATTTTTAAATGTTTGATATGAACCAGCTATTTTTACATTCATTAATTTGTAGAACAGCCAGTAAAACAGAAAAGGTCTTCACCCTAGACAGCAATCTCTAGGCCCAAATACATATTCCGGACTAAATTCAGATGAAGATGGAACGTGTAAATAAAAGCCACAGTAATGACTCCAAGCTTCCATTTCACATGTCACTGGTTTAGGAGTCTATGCGATAAATATCTAAGACAACTACAAAGTCAGTAGCATTTTGTCCTCCACGTTGTCACCCTCAAACACATACCTGAGCAGTAAGATGGACCCAGGAGGGGTTAAGACAAAAGGCAAAGCACTCTTATATTACAAAAGACGACAACAGCACCAACGATACAAATCCATTTGCAGCTCAGTAAGATACTGGGCATAACTTAGTCTAAGGTATGCTGTGGGATTACTTGGTCACAACTGAAAGATTTGTTTTTTTAACAAGTACAACTAATCTAAAATTTCTTAAGAGTGAGAGGACTTCAATAAAAGTATTTACATGGGCACTCCACATTCACAAGTGTAAAAGATCAAAATGTAAACTGATTACCATCTATATTTAAAGTTTCCCCATCTTAAAACAAAAACCCATCAAATGTGACATCTTTTAGTTGCAAGACGAGCCTAATACATTACATAATTGGGACCTTTTGTTTTCCTTAACTCAAAACAAAACAAAAAGAATATCTGCCTAGTTAAAACCAAATCCAGGAATGGTCACAGGATATACTAAGAAGTCTGTGGAGATAGAAGCCAGATACCCCTGAAGACCTTTGAATCCCGTCCCCAAAGTCTTGCACAGATTGACTCAAATAACTGATAAGTGATTTAAAAACCCAAGCCCAAATATCATTAAATGTCATTAAATATCATTAAAAACCCAAGCCCAAATATGCTTTTCTTTTAAAGATTCCAGATACTTAATTTTATTCAATTTTCAATATTTGGAAACTACTAAGGTCATTTTGCCATTTAGAAAATTTTCTTTTTCAAGCTGCTCTGTTCATCGTTCTACTCTGAAAAGAACCCTATGATGGATTTTTTTTGAATTATAAGAGTGATTTTGTTGACAATGTGGCAGGTAACAATCCCACCAGCATGGAAGCCCTGCGAAGTCTGAGATTCTTGGCACTTTTTTTTAAGGCAGACAGCTCATTAAGGTTGACTAGAGAAGAAAAGGGACAAGGGGACGACTAGAAATGAGCGTGGGGACCTGGGCTCCAGGTGCTGCCTGGAGAATGGCTCTCAGGGCACACCGGCCACTTTCAGAGGCAGACAGAGCACTGTTAGTGTGCTGAGAAGAGCAAAGCAGGATAAAGCTCTTCTCTACCCAGGGTGCGAAGAATTGGGCATGCAAATTAACCATGACAACTCCTGCCAACAGCTGTTCCAGAAGGGCAACCTCCCCTTCCAGCTCTAGTATCATGTGCTGGTAGCATTTCCTTGACGCAAAAAGGGTCACATAACTGCTTCAAGTTGTTTCTTCATTCAGGAATGAATTCAGCTGTGAAGGCAGAAGCTGGGTGCCACCCTCCGCAGCCAGATGGCTGAAGAGAGCTGAGAGCAGCCTTTGGGGAGAAAATGGCAGCAGTTTCCAACCCGCAGTTCACAGACAAACCGGACAACCCACAAGCAGACATGTGGTTTGGAAAGTTTTAGGACCCAGTGGGTGAAGCACAATATGAAGTCTATGGCCTTTCTCTTGAGCAGATACTGGGTTTTAAAGGAGGCCAGATCCATCTGACTTTAGGAAGGAAAGGGATAAGAGCAAGAGACCAATTTTGACTATTTCTAACCACCCCTGACTCCTTATGAATTAACAATAGAACTACCTATGCAAAACCAGGTGCTGAGAAGTAACTAATAGAAGGCCCAGGATTCACTTCAATAAAAAAGGTGGGTCTCATGCAAAAAGTTAAACAACAAAACAGATTATGTTGAATGGATTTTAGATAAAAGCGTAGTCTTGTCCTTAGGAAAGGCCTAAGGTAAGAATCAAAGGTTCTCTGTGGTCCTGATGAAGCAGTTATAAGGACTTAGGACAATGCCCACAAGTGGCTCAAGGCTAATGTACTGGGCTGAACTACAACTCCTGAGAAAAATTCTGTGTAATTAATAGGGAAAAAGATTGTGTTACCCCAAAATTCTAGGTTCAGGAATCTACACAGAGAAATAACAAGACAACGAATCCTCCATTAATAGATGGACAATTTTCAAGCTATCTGCTCTAAAAAATGTGCAGAAACCTATTGTCATTAATCTCTGAATCACTATGAAAATTCCTTCTAGTTGGAAATTATATGCTTATTCATATACCAGTGTGATCAACTGTCCACAGTTTAGGGATAGGACCACAGCCCCATTTTAGTCACCCTAGCACTGCTCCAATCCTCCTGGAGAACAGAAACTACTCTAAAACTCTAACAAGTCAATATGGATGCCTTTATTTCTTTCTCACTTGGAAATTTCAATTCAAAAACAGTTGGCAAGGGCGCCTGGGTGGCTCAGTTGGTTAAGCGACTGCCTTCGGCTCAGGTCATGATCCTGGAGTCCCGGGATCGAGTCCCGCATCGGGCTCCCTGCTCAGCAGGGAGTCTGCTTCTCCCTCTGACCCTCTTCCCTCTCATGCTCTCTCTCTCTCTCTCATTCTCTCTCTCTCAAATAAATAAATAAAATCTTTAAAAAAAAAAAAAACAGTTGGCAAAATAAACAATCCTGAGTTTCACAAAGTAGAGATCCATTTAATCGTGCCCCACAAAAATCACCCTACTTAAAGTTTGTTTCTTGTTTTTTAAAGAAGAGGAAAAGAAAAGAAAGAATTCTTATTTCCTTCCCTAAAGTGAAGTATTTCCTCATCTAAGGAGAAGGAAATTATCAACCCCCTTGTTCAATATTCAATGGACTTCCCCAGAAATGCTAATTACTAGGGTCTTATGTACAGTGACAACTGTTACTACAAACCTACTGCTTTAAAGCCCTTCACTCTTCCAGAACCAACAGCTATGGCTGTTGCTCACCGCCCAACAAAGTGATGTGCTGCCCATTGCTAACCTAGTTGGGACCACTGCCCTCAGCTCAAATACTATTCCCACTCAGCTTTTCTCTGTGATAGGGTCAGAAGACCTGACACGCTAGTTTGGAGATAGGCTGCTTCCCCTACTGGAGCCATAACTACAGTTTCCAGCCATTTCTGGAGGTAGAGAGATAACACAAGTTTTTTCTGCTAGGAACTTCTGATGTTGTAATGATATCATGAGCATGCAGAAAATTTGGTAGTAACTATTCCAAAGAGACAGGAGAAATGGACTCGTCAATTAAAAAAACTGTGTTGAGACACACATATCATCACACAGAATATTCCCCAAATACTCCGGCTGAGGCCAGGTCAAGCCCCAGACAGCAGTAGTCACTGTAGGTAATTGCTGGATGGACTGAGAACCCCTAGAGGGGGGAAAAGTTAGAAACCTGACCCAAAGGGGGTGGGAGGTCCCTAAGCACCATGACATGATGGAAAAATAGAAGTGTGGATGGGGAGAATTCATGGTTGCTTATGAACACACACAAACTCCCATCATCACAGCTACCCAGAGTGTCAGGAGCCCTCCCCCCAGTTCACCAGCCTAGAGACAGGGCTCTAGGATGGACTCCACCCCTGGCTTGCACAGGACTCTGGGTTACTTTCTTCCTCTGAGTCTGGGTTTCCTCAAGGGCAAAAGGAGAGGACCGAGTTATTTGATGTCCATTCTGGTTCTTCCAGACATCAGCGCATATTTGTAATCTCAAAGGTGCTGGCGAGGAACCCAAGACCTTCCTGGAGTCCCAAGGCTGGCAGAGGTCAGTGCCGCTGATGAGCACAGAGCTCAGCCATATGTACTGTGGCCATAGGTAGAGAAAAAGCCTTCAGCAGGAGGCAAAGGGGATAGAGACTCAATCTAACCCACAAAGAGCAGGAGGCCCTCCACCTAGGCCCAATCAGCAAGTGCACCCACCTGACTGCTGCAATGGCTTCTCACAGTCCTGTCAAGTGTTGCAATTTCTTCATCTGGATCCTGCAAAAACTAATACAAAGCAGCCCCCACCCGCCAAGGAAACACACCAAATAGTCCAAAGACAAAAACAGAGAGAGAGAAAGAAAAAGTTGGTTAGGTTGTGGGCACCATTTCTGCCAAATGCACTCCCATTAACCCCCTATCAATAAACATGTGGCAGAGCCCAGTCTGGTTCCCAGGTAAGATTTGGGGGGGGTCTCCTCCCCCACCTGTCTCCTTTGTACTCACAACAGCCACATTTGCCTTCCTTTTCCTGGAGCGAACAGAGACATCTGTGCCACTTTCCTCCTTCATGGTGTCCCGTTCCTTTGCATCCCTGCAAAGGCAGGGTGGCACAGAGGTCAGGGTGAGTTCTCCCCAAATCTGGGTTCACCCCTCCCCCACCAATGAATACCCTTCCCGTCCCCACAGCGCCAGGGCCACTCACCTCTCCCTCCTCTCCCTCGGCATGGCTTGGGGCGTGGGATCAAGTTTCAGGCCTTAGGGACACAAACCGGGCAGTGGGGTGAAGACGACCGGCAGCGGGGGGGGGGGCATGGGCGGCCAGCCTGCCCCGGACACCCCTCCCCCTCCCGCGCGGGCGGCGGCTGCGGCGGCGGCGGCGGGAGCCTCCCGGGCCGGTCAGGAAAATGGCCGATGGGCCCGGGTGGCCTGTCACCCGCGGCGCCGCCAACAGTCTGCGATGCCGGGTCCGAACCCGGGCTTGGGGGGGGCCCGCACGGCCCCCGAAATCCCCGCCGGCCCATCTCCTCCCTTGCGGCCCGGGCTGCCTCAGTCTCCCCCTCAACACTTCCCTCCCCCCCCGTCCGTCTCTGAGCCACCCTACCGGGGCACCCCGCGCTGACGCCTCAGGGACCCGGCGACCCGGCCTCGCCCCACCCCCACCCCGGCCCGGCCCGACCCGGGCGCTGTGGGAGTCCTCGCCGCCGCGCAGTCCCGCAGCTCGCGACAGGGCCCTTACCCGAAGCCGTCTCCGCGGCAGGCAGGCTGCACGAGCCGAGGCCGGAGGCAGGAGGCAGGAGGCAGAGGCGAGCGGGAAGCCGGGAGGCGGGAGGCGGGAGGCAGCGGCGGGCCGAGCGCGCGGCGGTGGCGGGATCCGCGCCTGCCCCCTACACCGCGCTGGCGGCCGAGCCGGCTGCTCCTGCGCCCGGCTAAGAGCGGGACATTTAAAAATCCCTGCGCGCGGAACCGGCCCCCGGCCCGCCCTCGCACCCTCCCGCCACCCTCCGCCCCGCCCCGGCCGGCTCCGAACCCCTCAGCGGCAGCCCTTGGGCCGGGGCCCGCCCAGCCACAGCCTTCAGGACCGCCCCGCCGCCGCGCCGGCCAGCCGAGCCGCTCGAGACCGCCGGGGGGGTGGGGCCTGCGCGGGGCGGGGCCTGCGCGGGGCGGGGCTAAGTGACAGGGCCTGCGCGCTGGAGGGGCGGGGCCGGGGCCGTGGCGGGGCCTGCGCGGCGCGAGCTGCGGCGCCGCGCGGAGCGGGACGCGGGAGGCCGGCTGGCGCGCGCGGTGGAGGGCGGGGCCGCGCCGGGCGGGCAGGACGCGGGGGAGGTCTGGCGCGAGCTCAGCGGAGGGGCGGGCCGAGGGCTCTGTGGGCGGAGCCGAGCGGCGCTGGAGCGGTAAAAGGCCGCGTGGCCCGCGCGGGTGGAATGTAAACACGGCAGGCGGCGAGGGTTCGGGCCGGGGCCGGGGTCTGGCAGGGGTCGCGCAGGAGCGAGCGGGAGGACCCGCCGTCCGTCGGTCTGCCGCGCGCGCGCCCTGTCCCTCCTTGCACGTCCTCCCCGCCCCTGAGACGCAGGGTTCCGGGCTGTGAGTCGGGGCGGGGATGTGCCCAAGGTCACAGCGCCTGGTCGCTGGCCTACAGCCAGCCGCCTGGGTCTGGAGCGCTGGTGGAACGGTGGTTGTTTCTGGACGTGCGTCCGTCCATCCAATCAAGCGTGCATTCATTCATCAAGGAACAGCCCACCCCCTTTCCTGTGTGCCCCTCCCCCACAAACTCTTCCGGGGCATCAGAAGACTGAGCCAGTTTGGACCTTGGGATTCCAGGCACCCCCCTCTAGCTGAAAGCCTTCAGAGTGACTCACGTCAGACTCAGGGTCAACTTTGCACTGCCTGTCCCGGCGTACAGGGCTCCACAGGAACTGGCCTTTATATCCTCTCAGATCTACCCTCCTCCCCCTCCACTCTCAGCTCGTCACCACTGTCTCTGTCCTTTCTCACCTCAGGGTCTTGGAGCTTGTGCCCTGCGAGGACCCCCTTGGGCTGCTCTTCCTTCCCTAGAACTTCAGGGTCTTCAGTGACCACTCAATCTGGAGCACCCTACTCCCCAGGACTTTGTCTCCACCTCATTGCCCTGCTGTGTTTCCTCCACAGAACTTGCCACAAGAAGACTCTTGCTCCTTCATTTCCTTGTTTGGTGTCCGTCTCCCTACCTTGTCTGTCTTGGTCACTGCTGTATCCCCCAGCTCTTGGCATAGTGCCTGGGGGAAAGGAGGCACTTGTTCGTATTTGTGAATGAATCCTTGAAAAACATACACGGACCAAGCCCTTGTGGACCTTACAGGCTAGTGAGACAGATATGGAACAAGTGTCACTTGGAAGTGCCTTCTCTACCAAACTTGCAGAAGCAGCATGTAGTAGAGGGCTCCCAAACACTCTCAAGACTCTCCGTGATGCACAGTCTCAGTCTTGTCCCCCGCCCACCAACATAACAGTCTTCCTGAAGTGAGAGCCTGGGCCTTATTGAAGAGTATGCCTTGTGCCATCCTCAGAGGCCTCTGCTAGCAGATGCGACCTTTCAGGGGCTCTGAGGTCAAGGATGCTGAGATGACTCGCTCAGGTTGTCTTAGGGAGGCGTGGAACCCAGGTTCCTGAACTCCCAGCCCTGTGGCCTTTAGTAATAACAATAAGAGGTACCATAAACAGTGTTTCCAAAATGGCAGCTTTGGGCTAAGTCCTTCAGAGTATTAGTTCAGCTTCACGATAATCCTATCATGTTGATACTACAATGGTCCTATTTCAAAGATGGCAACTATCTATTTTTAGGGTGATTGTGAGGATTAAGTGAGGTAATTTAGACTTAGTACAGTGCTTGGCACATACTAAGCGCTCAATCAATGAGATATATATGACAATGATAGAGAATATATATGTCAATATACAGATATCAATATATATCATTGTTATCAATGATAGACAAGAAGAGTTTTCCTTAGTGGTAATAGCAACTTATACTCCAAACAACAAAGAATGAGAGTTCCATATGTTCTGTATCCTAGCTGGCACGTTCATCAACAGTACAGTGGATACAGAAATTTGGTATGTTCATTCAATGGAATACTGCACAACAATACAAAGGACAAACCATTGAAACATGCAAAAAATGAATAAATTTCACAGACATAATGGGTAGCACAAGAAGCCAGACACAGAAAAGTATTACTATGTCATGCCATTTATCTGAAGTTTCAGAAAAGGCAGAACTATAGTGACCGTGGTCAGAACAGCAGTTACTTCTAGGGTGGGGTTAATACCTGGGAGGAGACCAAGGGAACTTCTGAGCACTACCTGTTTTATATCTTGATCTGAGTACATGGTTGTGTACATAAACATTCATTGAGCTCTACACTTATGATTTATGCACTCTACTGAGTATATGTTATATTTCAAAAAATATATAAGAATTGTTTTTTTAAAAAAAAACCATTTAAAGCAAAGTAAGACTTTAGTAATCCACTTGGGAACTTCTAGTTTGGGAGGGAGGCAGCGAGGTAGATTGACAATTGTGGTACAGAGTGCTAAGGGCTGGGATGGCAAACCTTTGGGGGCTAGAACTTCACAAAGAGTGGTGGCAGGAGAGGGCATCCAAACTACTCTTGGATGTCAAGAAGGCTGCGTGGTGGAAGCATCATCTAGGCCAGAAGGATGAATGGGTTTGGCAGAGGCAACAGAAAAGATATGTCTGTGGAAAAAGGCTGCAACAAGGCTTGGAGTCTCTGGAAGTTACTGATGGCCCCTTGTCTGGGGTAGCTCATCTTTGGCTGTTTGGTTTCATTTCATTATATGCCTGCCTGCATCAGGGTCAGAGTGTCCAAGCATTGGCTCAGCCTTGAGGAAGACTGTAGGTTGAACTAGATAACCAGCTGCTGGGTAGGGAGGGTATCACCTTCTCTCTGCAATGAAACTTCGGGAAAGTTCCTTAACCTCTTTGTACCTCAGTTTCCTCATCTGTAAAATGGGAGTGATTCTAATTATCCTAACCTCCAGGGTTGCTGTGAGGAGTAAATGTATTAATCCCCATAATGCATTTGCAACAGTATCTAGCACATAGTAAGTGTTCAACCTGTATTAACAGTCATTATTATTTGTAAAGAAATTTGGGGGCATTTGCGTAGTTTCATGCATGGTAAGAACAGCAGCCAGAATAGAAGGACCAAGAAGAAGTAAGTCCTTCCAGGAAGTCCTTCTCAGATAAGGTTCCTTAACCTGGGGCCCCCTCATTTTACAGATGAGGAAACTGAGGTACAAAGAGGTCTTCAGTGGCCCAGGAAACTGCCTGCTGACAGTGTTGGCCCATTGTGTGCACTTGGGCCCCTGGTACAGAACGTTTAGCAATTCCTTAAAGGCACCTGTAGAAAGGTAAGGCGGGCTGGCGGGTGTTGATCAGGGAAGGTGTGGGCTGTGACCGGAAGCCGAGCTGGCCCGGGCCTTGCTATCAGGCAGAGCTGAGCACTTGTGGCTGCTTGGCTGAGCCAAAGGAGTTGGTGGAGGGGCATCTCGTGAGGCTACACACAGGAATCCCAGAAGAAAAGGGGTCAAACTGGCTGTACCAGTGTGAGCTGTGAGGTAGGGGCCAGGCAGGACCCAGCGCCAGGGAACCCGAGTGTGGGAAGGCCCTGGGGGCTTGGCTCCTGTCCTCTCTCAGCCGTGGAAATCTGTCTGCACAGGCTTGCCAGGTCAGCCCAAGTCCAGGGCCCCAGTGCATGCCCCCCAAATTGTGGTTCAGGACAAGCTCACACTGCTATGGACTCCAAGGGGGGGACTGGCAAACTAATGGGTGGTCCCATAATCCTCTCCTACTCTGGGTAGCAAGTGCAGTCATACTTCTTCAGACAGAAGGCTGTGATCAGTTTAGAAATCCCAGTGAAAATTAGAATTGACCTTTAAACAGTATAGGATAGAGAGCAATGGTGGCAGCCAACATTTATGGATTCTGTGCTAAGCTCAGGGATCCCAAGGACACTCATTTGAAGTGTCTGATCACGTTGGGGGTGCGGGGGTCGGTTATGCAGCAACAAGCCCCTGTTCTCCTTCAGCATGAGCTAAGACACAAGTGTTCTTTGTTCTGTGTCTGACCACTGTACTCCCAGCTTTCACTAAACCTCCCCATCTCCGTATCTCCCTTGGGGGATATTTTCCTCCAGGCACTACGCTCTGCACTTTGATGGGGAGGGAGGCTTGGCCAATCAGAGAACCACATTCCTGACCACGTGATTGGTTCAGGGGTGGGCACATGACCTAAGCTGGACCAATAAATATTTCCTGGAGTTGCTAAGCTGACCCGAACCACTTCCGGTGGTCTGGAACCAGGAGGCCATCTTGTGACTCCGGGTGACCTTCCTTAGAGAGGGCATCCTGGGAGTTGAGGGGAACAGAGCCAGAGGTAAGGGGAGGCAGTCTTCTGACTCATCGAGCTCCTGGGTCCAGTCCAGCCCAAGACCAGGCTACTAAGAACTTTCCAGATGCTGGAGCCAACTATTTTCATGTATTTAGCCTGTTGAGGTTGGGTCCCCTGTCATTGGCAACTAGGAGAGTCTTGTGCGTGCGTGAAAGGGTGATGGGCTGTCCCACTCTGTCCATTTGTGCCCACCAGAGAGCCTCCCAGTGCACGCCTAGACCCACCAGGCCTTCTCTGTAAGGTCGTAAATCCACACAGGCATGGCTGGCCGACCCATGGCTCTGAGGGTGCCAGGCCTGGCTCTTTGTCTCAATTCCCCAGGAATCCTGACTTCCCTGGCAACGTCTGTCAGTCACTTGCTTACATCAACCACATAAGAATCCACTTCTTAATCAGCCTGGCAGCCTCGGGGGGCCCCTGGTGTCTGCCCCCCACCAAGCGCTGGTGGGCCTGGGGTGTGCTGCCTTGACCCCGCCCTCCAGGAGCTCCCAAGAACACCTCACACCGTCTGACGGCAAGTAGACATTACCTGAGCAGGACTCACTCCAAACATGAGTGAATAGAGATCACAAAGTGATGTGGTGCCCCATAGGATATTAGCAAAGAAATTGAATTCCTGTACACAGGAGGGTTCCCAACTCGCCGAGCAGTAGGATGACTTGGCAAACTGGGCCTACATCTGCTCAGGGCAATAGCAAGCAGCTGACCTCTGGGGGGGTGGGGAGACAGCTTCACCCTATGTCTACACCTTTAGTATCAACCTGGCCACTGTAGTTGTCTGACCTTGGGAGCCCCCCCGCCAAGGAATTCAGAGCTGACTAGTGGGGTCTTAGATGAGGGAGGGTCTCGGGTGAGGGGGGGTCAGCATGACATAAACAAGAAGGAAAGAAGAAGGCACTAAGGAGGGGTGGACTGGGACTAAGCCAGGCCTCGAGGCCCGAGCATTCCCCAGAGCCAGTACAGAGTCTGGACAGCAAGTTTTGCTGAATAAATAAGTGGGTGAACAGATAGGGGCAAAGGTGAGAGGCACAGAAAGTGTTTCCCAGATGGTGACGGGAAGCTGAGGAGGCCGGGGACGCGGAGTGGGGCACATTCTTGTGCGGAGGCCCAGGTGCGGCTGGTATGGAGGTCACAGAGGGCTCCACACAAGGAGCCTCAGGCTTGAGGCTGGGGCTTCTCTACCTCCCAGCCTCTCTTCTCCTCTGTGCATTGCCTCTCCACATTCAACCTTTCACTACATGTTTTATTTCCTTAAATCTGTTTGTTTGAAAAGAAAACCAACTATCCCTACCCTAAGTGGAAAACCAACATCACCAGCCCCAAAGTGAAAGGAAGCAATAAAGTGTTTTATAACTACAGACAAGAGGCAGGCCATGGCCTCGAGGCCTGATCTCTTTCTATTTAAAACCAGAGATGATGGTGTGATTCCACTTCTGTGAGGAACTAGGGCAGTCGGATTCATAGAGACAGAAAGTAGAAGGGTGGTTGCCAGGGCTGGGAGGGGGGAATGGGGAGTTTTTAGTGGGTACAGAGTTTCAGTTTTGCAAGATGAAAAAGTTCTGAGGATGGATAGTAGTAAAAGGGTATATAAAGCGTGACTGTGCATAATGCCACTGAATTGAACTCTTAAAAATAGTTAAGATGGTACATTTTATGTTGCATGTATTTTACCACAATGTTTAGGAAAGGAGATGAAAAAACAGTAGACAGAAGCTGAGTGTCAGCCCCTGAGCTTCAAAATGAGCCTTTCTCCTTGATTAAGCAGAACACATGATAGAGAATTGAAAAGGGAATGACTCACTCACTGTATGATGTGGATGTGCTATTATTTAAAATTAATATGTCACACTATGGTCAGAGTAAGAAGGGACGAATAAGGGGAGAAGTGTAGGCAGGCTGGAGGAGGGACAGCCCCTCTGTCGTGAGGGCCTGTGGCCCACGTCCTGCAGAAGGAGGCCTTGGAGCACTGGGAGGCATGGGTCTCAGCTGCTGGGTTCCATCTCAGTGTGAGCTTTGGGAAGGCACCTCACCTTACCGTGCCTCAGCTTCTTCCTCTGGCCCAGAGGGTGATAAAGAGGGTGTGTGGTGTGCCTGGGTGGCTCAGTCAGTTAAGCATCTGCCTTGAGCTCAGATCATGTTCTCGGGGTCCTGGAATCGAGCCCCACATTGGGCTCCTGTTTAGTGCAGAGTCTGCTTCTCCCTCTTCCTCTCCCCCTGCTCATGCTCTCTCTCAAATAAATTTAAAAAATCTTAAAAAAAAAAAAAGAGGGTGCGGGTGAGGCTGAACTGAGGTTTGCTGAGGCGGAGTACTTGGGTGGGCTCAGTGCACATGGACTAGGGGTTCTGGATGGCTGTCATTTCAGGGCCTGTTTCCTGGATCTCATAAAGAGTCCCCTCCTAGGTTAACTTGGATCAGTGGCGGGGGATCAGTGAACTCAGTGTCCAGTGGGACATTTGACCCAGTTCCCTGTTTTCACATCCTTCAAGATGTCAGATGAGAGGAATTGGTGATAGTGCCATTCTGCTGGGCCCACGAGGTGTGTGCATACAGTTGGTGCTCATTGTCTGGTAAATGGTTACAGGGATGAATTCTGTTCTAGGGGTATGAAGATTGAACCAAGCATCTTGTCCTCAAGATGCTCAGATCCAGTGGAAGAGAAGAGAAGCCCGTCCTTCATCACCAAACAGCGAGAGAAATGCAGGGGGAGGAAGCACCTGGCAGCAGGGGTCCTCATCCAGCTCAGGGAGAGGAGAGGGCCAGGAAGTGGAGTCACTGACACTGCCTTTGCCAAAGGCACCAATGCCCCCCATCTCACCAACTCCCAAGGGCATTTTTCAGGGTTCACTTCCCGGCCCTGTCAGGAGTGTTGGGCAAGGTGGCCCACTTCCTGTTCCTGAGGACACCACTATACTCTCCTTGTTGCTCCCCCCTCCCCTCTAGTTAAGCGAGGGAGTGATTTTTCCACATGCCCCCTCCCTTGAGCAGTCTTTTCTTTCTACTTTCTGTCCACTTGATATCTCCACTTGCCCCGTCTCTCGGGCCTGTTGGCATAAGACGCCCAAAGGTGGACTCTGGGTTCCCCACCCTGTCCCACCGGCTTCTCCACCTGGGCCACCGTTCACTCAGTTGGTCAGGGCGCAAACCTGGTATTCATTGCTGTTTTCTCCCTCTCTCTCTCTCATCCTCTGCACTGTATGCATCAGCAAGCCCCAGTGACTCTCTGCCCCCCAAATATTTCCCATCTGTCTCTTGTCCCTTCTCTGTCCCATCCTGGAGGGAGCCCCGTCTGCTGTCTGCACAGGTGTATCCCATCTTGAACTGCATTCCCTGTCACTCTTTCCCACCAGAATGCCTTTGTCACCAAACAGCCAGAATCCTCTCTTTTCCCTAGAAGACTTGCATGAATCCAATCGAACTTGCCCCTTCTGGAAACCATTCGACGGCTTCGCACTGATCGCAGATAGTCACATGGTGCACGTGCCAGGCCCTGCCCAACTCAGCTTCTGCTGTAGCCCTCTGGGCCTGGGATCCTGCGCGTGTACCCCCCTCTCCCTGGGCTCTGGCCTTTCTCTGACACGCCGTGGGCTAGGCTTCTGTGGTGTGTTTGCACCTGTTCGCCGGCTCCCTGCTCCCTCCCGCTTCTCAGGGGCCAACTCAGGATTCAGCAAGAGGAGGCCTTGCCAGCCACCTGCCTGCGTCAGGTTCTCTGTCTCTCAGGGCTCACTGCTTTCTCTCGGCATCCTGATTTGTTTTTGTTTTTTTAGCTATAAACATCAAACATACAGTAGAGAAATGATGGTACACCTCATATACTTAACCTACAGATTTAATAATAAAGATTTTGTCATATTTGCTTCAGGGACCTTGTGGCTTTTTTTTTTTTCTTTGCTAAAAGATTTTAAGGTGGATTCCAAACATTGTCATTTCACTTTTACATGCCTGAGTATGCATCTCTAAAAGTATGACCATATTCTTCCATAACCACAATGCCAGTAAGACACCTAAAAGAGTGTACAGTTCTTGGTAGCATTTAATAATCTGCAATCACATTTTCCAGTTGTCTTGAAAGTGTCTTTTAACCATTAGCATTAATTGACGATCTAAAGAGACTGAACACATCGCCCCTGCCTACTGTGTCCTTTGCTCTTCACTCTGGAGTAGCCTCTTCTGTTCCACATTTGCTGCAGAAGGCAGCTCAGTTTCCTGCAGAATCTCTTCGCTTTCTGCATGTGTCCCTTTTGCTTCTCCATGGGGTTGTTGGACTCGTTGCTCTCTCCCCTGTTTCCCAGCTCTTGTAGCTGATGAAGTTCATGTCCGCAGGTGATTCTGTGTGCGATGCTGTGTGTTCCATGCATCGACCCTCCAGAGGCCCATGTACCTGGCCGTCTGCTCTTGTGTGGCTGAGATTAATCCGTGGGGTCAAGTGGTGACAGCCTTCTCCTTCCACAGTACCATTTCCCCATCAGCCCTCACCTCATAGTTTCATCCATTCATAATTGTTTCCTGAATCAGTTATTTGATTAGGGTTTGCAAAATGGTGATTTTTCTATTTCCTTCATTTCTTCCAAATCAGAGGCATGCATACCCAGGGGGATGGTATGTGGGAGCACTCCACGCTGATGCGGGCAATAGGGGGGATGCACTGTCTGTAAAGAACTTAAAAAAAGGGAAATGGACTAAAAGTCGTCTGCTTATATCATTCCCATAGCCTTGCCATTCCAAACAGTGTCCCTGATGGAATACTGCTCCTCCCTGGGCCCCAGGGCCCCTGCCCTACCCCCACCGCGTTGCACCGCTGTTCAGAGTCTACTCACTGGAGTCTTCTGTAACAAAATTTTTCAGATCAAATAGGGCTATTTGGTTGCCCTGAAATGCAGCTCCTATGGTGGCATAAATGCTTAATTCTGTCTTTTAATTAAGCCCTATGTTTTTATTCTTCATCGCACTTGAGACATTTTATAGTTGTACATTTGTTTACCTGTTTGGGCCCCTTCTTCCTTCACAAAGGCACCTGGGAGGCACTCAGTATCAAACATCTGAGTGAAAGATTTGTGAATGAAGCCAGGAGGGGTGAGGGGGCAGTGGTCAGAGGTGGGGGTGTGCAGAGGAGTGGGTTCAGAGGCTAGAGATAGAGCGGTACATCCTGGAAGTGATGGTTGTCAGGTGTGTTTGGGGCTGAGTGAGCGGCGGGAAAGGGGAGCACTGAGGCTGAAGAAGCCTCAGGGCCAGGAGCGGAGCACAGGGAGCACCCTCTGTGCAATGCTTCATGAGGAGTTGGACTCTATCCTGGGGGCCATGGGGCCATAGATCTCTGTGCCCAACCCCGCCCTGCCCATGACCTCCTGGATAGAGCCCGCCCTCCGCGGGAGGCACACGTAATCCTAGAGACTTGGCCACGGTCTCAGACAGCACCCGCCTCCTCCCTCCCTCTCTAATTGCTCTGTTTTCCTTCCACTTCACAAGTGGGTTGGCTAGTAACACCGAAGTCTGTTTTATATACATATAGATAGTTAGCAAACACAAAATGTGTGGTAAGCTATGTTCCGTCTTTATGTTATTAACACACAAAAGCAAGAAAGCTCCAAGTTAGAGCATCTGCAATTCAGCCCAGTGTGCAGCAAGCCATATGGCGAAAACATGGGACGGAAGGCAACAGAAGTGCATCATCTCTGCCTTCATCTGAAGAACTGCCTCCGCAAGCCAGGGCCATGGGCTCCTCCCAGCCTGCCTGTCCTAGCCAAGGCCAGCCGGCTTCCATCCATTCATTCATTCATTCATTCACCCATCAAATATTCATTGAATTCCTGTCATGTGCCAAGAATTGTTCCCTCACCAGGATAGAGGAACCAAGACCGGCAGAGGTCTGTCCTTGGGGCGGCAGAGGGGGTCAGGACATAAGTAAGTAAAGTACGTGAAAATGATACAATGATTGCCTCCAGTTGTGAGAACTCCTGGAAAGTAACAGGGTGATGTGATAAGAAGTGGAGAAGAGGCCTATCACTAAGGATAAGGTGGCTTCAGGAAGGCCTTTCTCAGGAGGAGACAATAGAGCTAAGCTCTGAAGCATGAGGAAAATCCAGCAAGAATTGCTGTGAAGAAAGTACCCCAGGCAGCGGCAACAGTATGCGCAAAGGCCCTGAGGCAGGAACGAATTAGTATTTTAGTGGAACTGCAAGAAGGGTGGAGTACAGTGCGTGAGGTGGAGAGTGGGACAAGCTAGCTGGGAGACAGAGGCAGCAGGGTCTTACAGGCTCATAGGGAGTTTGAGTTTTACTCTGGTGCTAGTAGAAGTCCTTGAAGGGTTTGAAGAAGGAGAGTGACTCATCTGATTTACGTGTTTATGGATCACTCTGCTTCTGAGGGGAGTGTGGATGGGGAAGCAGCCCTATCCTGGGGTCCTAGAAGCCAGTAGTCCAAGCCATGCAAGATGGCAGCTTGGCCAATGTTGGGGTGAGGTGGAGGTGGTCCCAGGGGTCAGATGTGTTTGCAAGTAGAGTGAGGGCGGGCCGCCCATTGCCTGCTGAGAATGCAGACCCATGACTTGGGCCGGTGATGGCTGACAAGGGCCAGGGCGGTGTAGCTGGGCAGAGGTGGGAAAACACAGCTGCCCCGCTCTCTGCAGGTGAGGAGCCCATCTGTGTCACTCCCCATGGAAGGCCTAGGTTTTCTTTCCTGTCCCCTCACCTCCCTGGTCATAAGCAGAGTGACACGTCACTGGCATTCTCCTGCCAGGTGGAAGTCTAGGGAGACGGAGTCGCTGCCTAGGGCCACACAATGACAAGGGGGCACCTCGGGAGGACCCTTCTCCAAAGAGACTGCACGAAGCCTCGGTGTGTTAGCCAGCGCTTTCCTGCATCCACCTGACTGGCCTGCATCCCAGCAGGCAGGGGAGGGGTGGCGCTGCCCGAACCAGCACGGACACACGTTCCTGCATAGCCCGCAGCGGCAGGGCTTCCTGTCTTCGTTGTGAGAGCGCCTCATTGGCTTCTCGAATAGAGGGAAACTGCACGTGGCAGTGGAATATGTGGGAGGCCTTTCTCGCTCAGCCTCTATCAGACACCGTGTGGCAGCATGTGGCCCTGGCAAGGTGGCTCTCTGTGGCTGAGGCAGTCCTAGAAGACTGGCAGCTGGAGGCTGAGTGCTGGCTGCACCCCCAGCAGCCGGGGCACTAGCACCTCCTACAGGGGCTCTGGGGGGTTGTGTGTCTCCTTGTCCACCACAGTCCATCCCACGAACTCTGCCATGACCCATTTACAAACGAGCTGTTGGGGTGGTGCTAAAGTGACATCTTCCTTTTCCTAAAGCAGGAATAGCCAAAGGTCCAAGACCATGAGCTGACAGCTCTGAGACTCAGTAGGGGCTCCATTTATAGGCCATCAGCCACAGGGGCAAAGACAAATGCCCTTTCTCCTCCATCCAGACAGGCCACTATTACACAGCCCTGTGTTGATCCAATTCACTTCTTTAATGTTCTTTAGGTATGTACGATGTGTCTCTCCAGTGCTCAGGCTGGGATGAGCAGAGAATCCCTGGTTGTCCTGCCTTGTGGAGTCCATAGGTTCAGGGGACACCAATCAAACGACCACACTGAGGCCCACATCATGAATACTGGGAACAGCAAACATGTCCTGTTTCGTGCGTTAATGCATGTCTCAGCAGGGATGAGGAGGAAGCCCATGCCATCCGCAACCACCTGACGCTGGGTTAGGGTAGCCTCACTTCAGATCGTGACACAGCCATAGAGAGGTCACGGGAGCTCTCAAGGTCACCAGCAAGGACACAGTCGAGTGCACATGTATGCTCTGAGGGTAGGAACGGTTCTTTGGAAGCTGATCTGGACTGGGGTGGGGAAGAAGGGAAGAGGTCAAGAATGGCTCCCCTTAAGGAGTAGATGCTCGAGCTGAGGGGGAAGAGATGAGAAGGAGTGACAGAGAAGGAAGGCGTGCAAGTGGAAGGAAGGGCTTGGAAGAAGCCCGGGATTGCAGAGACCAAGGCTCACTTGAGGAACTAGGAGGTGGCAGGGGTGCTGGGATGCACAGGCTGGGGGCACAGCCCACAGTGAGCCCTTCCTTCTTCATCCTGAGAGCCATGGGAGGCCATCGGAGGTGCATCTTGGAAAGACTCCTCAAGCTGCCTTGTGGAGAATGGGCTCCTGGGGAGCCAGGAGCAGGAGGCGGCCCGGGTCATCCAGGAGAGGCGTACAGCAGGCCCGGCAGGAAGCGGCTGGATTCAGTGCTGTTTGGAGTAAGATCAATGTGGTTTGAGTGGATTTGCAATGGGGAACAAGGGTCCGGGCAGGGTCCAGAGACCTGGAGTTTCTGGCCCGCAGAACTGGGCTGTAATGAGACTTTTCACTAGAGTGGAGAACCTGGGACATTCAGGTCTTGGGCAGTAACACAAAGGCAAAAGTGACATTTAGAATTTTTTTTTTTGTATGTCCAACATTAAAACACTGAAGGAGAAAGATGGCTCCAGAGAGGAGATGACATCTGGCCAGGCCTTGAATCTGATGTTGACAGTTGAAGATGAACAGACGTAGCATAAGGAATATCTGTTAACTTCCATCTAAATAACCAGTTGTTGGGCGCCTGGGTGGCTCAGTTGGTTAAGCGACTGCCTTCGGCTCAGGTCATGATCCTGGAGTCCCGGGATCGAGTCCCGCATCGGGCTCCCTGCTCAGCAGGGAGTCTGCTTCTCCCTCTGACCCTCTTCTCTCTCGTGCTCTCTCTCTCTCATTCTCTCTCTCTCTCAAATAAATAAATGAAATCTTAAAAATAAATAAATAAATAAATAAATAACCAGTTGTTAATACTTTGCTATATTTGTTTTTCCGGGTCTGGGAGGCCGAGTCTGCTGGGGTGAGGCTGCGGGAGTGGAGGGCCAGCCGGACTTAGAGAGCAGCCTCCAACTGTGGACCACTGAAAAGAACTGCATCAGAAAGTCAGAGAGTAACAAGCACTGGTCAGGCTGTGGAGAAGTCAGCCTAATAGGCTGCCGATGGGAATAGAAAATGTTTCAGCAGCTTTGAGAAGCAGTCTGGCAGTTCCTCCAACAATTAAACATAAAGTCAGCCAGCGGGCGCTGGGTGGCTAAGCTGCCTTCCCAGGGCGGCTGCTTCTGTGTTGCTGTGGAGCTTGGGTGTTGGCTCCCCATGACCAGGTGAGGCTAGGGCAGGCAGGTGTGTGCCCAGGCCGGGATGGCCTCTCCTGAGGTCCAAGTCTCCCAGCCCACCTTGCACCAACCCTGTGCTTCTTGGGTGCTGGATTCCTCTGGGATTCGAACCTCTTCTATTCTCCTGCTGTGCTCTTTCCTGCCTCGGACGTCTGTTCAACTGTCAACATCAGATTCCAGGCCTGGCCAGATGTTACCTCCTCTCTGGAGCCATCTTTCTCTGCCCCCCTCTGAATGTCTGTACAGCCCTTTAGACACGGACCTAGCATTCTACAGTTCTGAGTTCTAGGTGAGCAAAGGTGTTACTTCTGGTCCTAACAGATACCATGGGTTCTCCTTGAGGTCCGGGCCTGAGTCCTGCTCTCCTTTGGTCAGAATGATTTTGGTTACCAGTAACAGAATCTTAGCTCATAATGGCCTAAGGAAAAGGATCCACTGGCGCATGTACTGAAAGTCTAGGGGCTTCAGGTACAGCTGGGTCCAGGGTCCCATTTGTTTCGGCTATGCCCATCTCTTGGCCCTGCTGTCAGCAGGCTCTTCTTGGGTGGCGGCAAAGGTGGACAGCTCAACTATCCTGGCAGAAGCCCCAGACTTGAGGTCCATTGGTATGGCTTGGGTCACATGCTCACCCCTGCGTCAGTGGCTGCCCAAGGAGGAGCCTGTTCTGATTGGTCAGGTTGTGTCATATTCCCACCTTACGATTAGGGATGTTGCCATGGACCAGTTGTGGGGGGAAGGGTGCTTCCCAAGGGAAATCCTGGCCAGTGGGCAAGCAAAACAGCAGGAACTCCCTGGAGACGATTCTCCTTGACTCCTTCCCCCCTGTCGGTGCCCCATTCAGGGGTCTGTAGGTCTTATTTACCTCCCTCCAGAGTATTTCTTATGCCTGTTCCTTGTTCTCATCAGGAACTTGTCCTCTGTTCCTCTCCTTCCCCTGGGCCACCATTGTTCATTCTCCATGTAACAGCCAAGAGGGGTTTTCCTAAAACGTATACAAATCACATCTTAACTAAAACCCTTAATGTGCTTCATTGCCCCTTGGATGAAGTCCATTCTTCTGAGCAAAGCACGTCCATATCCTTGGTGATCTGGTTCTCCAGCCCGGCCTCTCTCTGTTTCTTCCTCCCTCTGGGACTTATGTTCCATGTTCCTCAAACCACCTTGAGTTGCCCTGTGCTTCTGCCTGGGATGCCCTTTCCCAGCTTGTCTGACTGGCAGACTCTTCCTTTTCAATACACAGCTCAGGCATCCCCTTCTCCAGGAAGGCCTCCAGAACTTCCCCTTCACCTTCTGCTTGGTGCCCATATCTGTTTACCTCTCTGAACTAGGCTGATTCTGAGGATCACACTCTCTGGCCCCTGCTTGCCCTTCAGGTGCTTCTTCCCATCTACCTCCCCAGTGCTAGTCTGGCCTCTTAGCAGTGACTATTGACAGATTGGAGGACCCAAGGGAGCGAGGATCCTGGGTGGGCCCTGACTGCCCTGGGCAAAACAGTTGCAAACTTCCTGCTTGGACAGGTTCAGCTCTGGGCTTATGTGCCCCTCCTCCACCTGCCCTCCTGCCCCCCATGATGGGCTGTCCTCCAGCCATCTTACCATGGAACTGCTTTTATTTTCTTCCTAGCATTTAGCTTAGCTGTTGTTCTCCTGTGTGTTTACTTATTATCTCTCTCCCAAGCCCCATGCCTATGACCTGTCAGCTCCACCAGACCAAATTTCAGTACTGGCCGTATCCTAGTACTGGACACAACAGCCCACACTAAAGGGGCCCAATAAATATTCACTAAATGAATGAACTCCAGGGTCACTGTGAGTGGGGCATTTGACCCGCCTTTGGGGAGAATATTCATGGTTCCCAGGTTCAAGGGGCTGAGGCCAAACTGGGAGAAGTTCCAATATGGTTGGTGATCCTCTCCCCCTGGGGACCCCTGTCTACTCCAAGCCTTTGGCTGGTAGAGGCTATTCCAGAGAAAGAAGAAATGACTCATTCCAGGTTGGGCATCTCAAGATTTAATTCTCAGCAAAACCACCAATAATGACAAAGCTGATGAATCTGCAGGTGGCAGTGGGAAGGGTGCGCTTTCTCAGCCCTGTCCTCCTTTTTGCTGAACTGCTAGGCTTACTCACAGGCATCCCCAACCTCACCATCCTATCTGTGCAGACTTGGGCCTTGCCTTCTCTTTCCTGTCCCCTTTCCCTGCTCTGCTCTTTCATTATCTTCTCCCCTTTCTCCTATCATCTTCCCCATCCACTGAAGAGCAGGTGGCATACAGACTGTGCACAGCAGGTATCTGCTGGCTGATTCCACTTACAACATTTTCCTTTTCTTGGGAAAGAGAAGGAGATGCAAACCCCAAACACTTACTGATTATTTTCTTCTAGTCCCAAGGTTCCTGATGCAGAGTAGATTGATACGTAGGTGTCCATGTGCTCCTTCTGTTTCATTTGGCTCATCTATGCAACCACTAATCCATTCATCCGACCATTCATCCATGCACCCATCCATTCATCCATCTGTTTATCCACCCACTCGTTCATCTATCAATTCATCCATCTGTCCATCTGTCCATCCATCCATCCATCCACCCATCCATCCATCCACCCATTCATCTATCCAGCCACCCATCCATCCACTCATCCACCCATCTGTCCATCCACTTATCTGTTCATCCATCCATCCATGCATCCATGCATCCATCCTTCCATCAACTCATCCATCTATCCATCCATCCATGCATTCAATCATCCTTTCATCCTTCCACTCATCCATCTATCCATCCAGCCACCTGTCCATTGGTCCATCCATCTTTCTGTCTGTTCATCCATCCATTCATCTGTCTCCATCCATCTGTCTACCCATCCATCCATTCATCCATCCATCCATCCACACATTCATTTCTCCATCCATCCATCCATCTGTCCATCCGTCTGTCCATTAATCCATTCATCCATTCATTTGTTCCTATCCATTTATCTACCCATACACCCATCCAACCATCCATCTCTCTATCCATCCATCTCTCCATCTGTCTCTCTGTCTATCCATCCATTCATCCATTCATCTGTTTCCATCCATCTGCTCATTCATCTGTCCATCCATCCATCTACTTATCCATCCATCCATCCATCCATCCATCCATCCATCCATCCATCCATCTGTTCATCCATCCACTCATCCATCTATCCATCCATCCACCTGTCCATCAGTTCATCTGTCCATCCATCCATTCATCCATCCATCCATCCATCCATCCATCCATCCATCCATCCATCCATCCACTTATCCATCCAACCATCCATCCATCCATCCATCCATCCATCCACTAGGCATGGACTGGCCCTGGATGAATGTGACACAAGAGGCTGTGTGGTGGGTGGAGGAATAAGACAAATGCACCCACAGATGTAGTGTTAATTGGAGACTACAAGTTTAGTTGCTGGCAGGAAGAGACACGAGGCATGGTGCCTATAGTAGTATGGATCCTCTCAACCCACCAGGCTGATATCACAGAATATCCCCCTCTGCCTGCTGGCTGCCAGTTTGTGAATCTGACCTGGAGCTACTAGCAGGAATCTCAGCCGAGGGGGAGATCCCATGTGGTTGGGGGCAGGAATGAGGGTGCCAGGCAGGGCTTCCAAGAAGAGGGAACATTTGAACTCAGCCTGAAGGCTGAATAGAGTCCATAAGCCCAGGACTTAGGGAAGGGACTTTGCAAGGAGAAGGAACGGCCTGATGTCATCCCATTTCCTGGCCAATATGTGATCTTCATATGCTCTGGGACAGCCTACTTACTATTCTCCTTCTTCTTCCCCCATCCTTCCACTCAAGGGTGAGGGACAACTGCCATTGTTCCTCTCCCCTCTCTCCAGGTACCCAGTGGGACTATGGGGGAGACACACATGCACACGTGTGTATGCACACACATGCACATGGATGTGAAATCCTGGGGCAGGGACCTTATCTATTTTGTTCTCTGCTGCAGCCCAGAACCTAGAGTAGATGCTCAGTAAATACTTGTTGAACAAATGACAGGAGAATGGTACATATTGAATGATTGAATGAGTGAATGAATGAATGGGATAGATAAGCAGGGTTTCAAAATGCTCCGGGTTCAGTGGATTGTCCCAGCTCAGGCTATGATCAGGAAAGTGAGGGCAGAAACCAGCTTATTTTACATTTCATTACTTTTTAAATGATTATTAATTTTAATTACAGAAGCATGCGTGAATACATCCCTGTCATAATAAGAGTAACGCTAACGTTGCAGATAAGGCTAACACTCTTTTCTCACCAGCTCCCCCTCTCACCCCAGAGGTGGACATGGTTGATCGAGTGGAGTGTTCCCTTCCACAGCTTTCTCTGTGCATTTCACATATTTACATGTGCACGTGTGTGCGTTTGTGTGGATGTACCTGATTGCAGTATATGGCATCGTGTTGTAAGATTAAAAAAACAGCTGGGGTCCCTGGATGGCTCAGTCAGTCAAGCATCTGACTCTTGATTTCATCTCAGGTCATGATCTCGGGGTCATGAGATCCAGCCCCACGTTGGGCTCTGTGCTCAGTGGGGAGTCTGCTTCTCTCCCGCTGCCCCTGCCCTCAGACTCTCTCTCTCTCTCTCTCTCTCTCAAATAAATAAATAAATAAATAAATACACCTTTTTTTAAAAGATTAAAAAAGAAGTGGAATTACATTGCAATGTTGTTTGCATCTTACTTGATTTTAAACTTATTTTCTTTTCCCGGAATTACATTTCCTGGAGCTTCCTCTCTACAAGTGCACATCTCCTTCCGTTTTCCTCTTGCTGCTATTGTAGCCTGAGGTTCTATAGCTCATTTAGCCACTCCCTTTTTGCTGTCAGTTTGAGATGTTCTGAAGTATTTGCTCACAAAGAGAGAGCTTCAGTGAGTGTTTTGGGATCCAGCTTCTCAGGTCTCCGGTCATAGACTCGGATGACTGTCCCTTTCCTGATGGTCCCAAAGGAAAGAAGACCCCCTTCCCTGCCTACAACTTGCAGCACTGGAGACCCAGGAGGCCACACAGCCCAAGTGTCAATGGGAAGGACCCACTCCCCAGAGGAGGAGTCCTCTGACCTGGCCTTAAGTCAGACTGGAGGTACTTCCCCAGTGCCCACGCTGTGCCAGGCCCAGGGCGAGGAACAGAGCATGTTGTTGGCCTCATTCCTACCTCACGGGGCTCTCAGTCCACCATGTGTTTGTGTCAGTCTTGGGCTGGGAGCTTGAGGCAAGAACGAGGAGGGGTGGCTGCCAACAGGGTCCTGGAATGGGTGGCTTCTACAGGAGCACAGAGACCTAGGGCGTGAGGGTATTGGTGATCACCTGGCCCCCTCCCGTGCAGCATCTCTGCAGCCTAATGGCCAGCTCTCATGACTCACCCCTGCAGGGCCCGGAGGCAGCCCAGCTTGGCCCTCCATGCCTCTGCTCTCCTCAGCCCCTCCTCTCCTCCAGCGCTGGAAAGCATCTCTAATTCCGGTGGGCCCCACAGTTTGCGGCTCCTGCCCGGGCAAACTCGGCACAGGTGCCAACTGTTAGTGCACTCTCCCAGCTTCCATTTCCAAAGCTCAGCACCTGCAAAGCCCCCCATCAGAGTCATGCCGACAAGAGGGGGCTGCGGCTGCGTGTGTGCGTGCCTGTGTGAGAGCCCACGTGCCCGGCTGCTGGAGCCTGCGGGAAGCCATGAGGGAAATTTCCAGCACAAAGACCGTATGCCTGAGAGCGAGGGGAATTGCTCAGCAAACTTCAGAAGCGATCAAAATGTCCTTTTCGTAAAGTCCCGGCTTAAAAAATGTTAGCAGGTGCGTATACAATAGCGAGTCAGTTGGGATGGATTACTATAGAATACCATTTCCGCTCATTCTAGATTATGAATTCAGGGCATAATTTTCTGTAAATTGTCATTCTTGTCTGGTAAGGAAGGCTAATTTTTTCCTCATATGGAAAAAAACCCCCACCACTATCCTGGGCCACTGCTCTTTAGAACAGGGTCTGCTGGAACCCCCACCTCCCTTGGGGACGCCTGGGATGGGTGAAGCTGTGTCCCAGAGCAGCTGTGGCCAGAGACACTGCAGGAGGCCTTTCCCTCCCCGGGGTGATCAGGCTGTGTTCGTCATTCATTCACTCATTCAGCAAGGGTTTACTGAGTGCCCAAGGGGTAGGGCCCTCTTCCATGCCCTGTGGTCACAGTGATCCTAAGATCTTCTGTTCCAGTGGAGAGAAGCAGCCAATCAACAAGGACTAAGACAGGCAGCCATCTTTACTGCAAAGGAAGGAAGTCAGAGTGACTGGTGGGGACTCATCAGAGAAGGCCCCAGGGGAGGTGACTGTGGGACTGAACAACACGAAGAGGAGGAACCAGACGTGACAGGTGAGCGGCCTTCCCACTATGCTAAGCCACTGCAAGTATGAGGCCTGGAGGTCGAGCAAGCTGGGCTTGTTCCAGGTGAGAGAATAGACCAGCAAGGCTGGAGCCCATGGAGGAAGGGCGAGTGGGGATGGTGGGCTGGGGTTGGGGACAGTCGAAGTGCTTGATAACTGGATAGTTTTGAGTGAGGGCGAGAGACATGACTGGTTTTTGTTAGAAGCTTCCTCAGGCTGCCAGGTAGAGAACTGTCAGTAGAGGGGCCATGGTAGGAGAGGGATCCTCTGGCTGGAAGTCACGGCACTTCCGGTCCTTCACCCTGGCTCCCCAGGCCTCAGGGTTGTGGCTGGCTCCGTGCCAGATGCTACTTCTTCTCCTGATGGAACACAAGGAAGGACAGTCCCTCCAGAATGGCTAAAGCTGCTTGCTCCAATGAGATGGCTGGAGACTCCTCAAGGCAGGAGAAAGCAGGGGCTGATTCTAGTGTGGACCCATATTTATCCAGATTCATTTAAATGAAAATGATGGAAACCTGAGTCAACAGGCTCAAGTGAAACTTGAAGGAACATCAACAAATTACTGGTCCTTGCAAGTCAAAAAGTCTAGGGACTTCAGGTACAGCTGGATCCAGGGGATTAAACAATATGGACAAGAATCTTTCTTGCTTTGTCTCTGTTTTCCTCTGTGTTGGCTCCATTCTCAGGCAGAAGGTCCCCAAGGGGTGGGAGAGATGCCGTTGGCACTTTCAGACTTAACCTCCCGTCATCTGAGGAAAGGTCTTTACTCCAATGACACTTCTAGTGGGAGTCCTGGAAGTAAACCAGACCAAGCAGGGGGTGTTGTGGCTGGAGTTAGGGATGTCCCTTCTGCTCACTGTCCTCTTCCCTTCAGTCTTGGCAGTAGCCTCTGACGGAGCTCTGGAGACGACACCTGCAGTCCCTGCCTTCCCCTCCCCCTAGTGGTCCACCTGTCTATTCGGGCTCCCTCTGCTGTGGACACTAAAGACCCTTCCCCAGCCCCCTCAGTCACACTGAGGGCCTGGCCAGAGCAGCTTCCGGGCATTGCACACACACCCGGCCTGGGGAGCCGGCCCTGGGAACATGACATGTTCCTGCCCCACTGGGGACCAAGATTGTGTCAAGGCCCTCAAACTCCCATGGTAGAGGAGGTGTAATATGGGGAAGTTCACTTTATCCACCTACCCTAGCCCCTGTCCTACTTCTGTCCTCAAGATGCCAAGAAGCCACTGTGCTCTTTTTAAGTCAGACCAGCATGCTCATCAAGAATGCAGGGTCTGGGGACAGGGGGCCTGTGGCGCTAGCTGTGTGACCTTGGATGGGTTCCTTAACCTTTCTGTGCCTCAGTATCCTCATCAGTGAAGTGGGGATACTGTTAGGGCTGCTGTGAAGCCAAACTGAAGTAACTCAGCAGGTGTCTGGCACATAGCAGGTGCTCCCCACACATTAGCTATGATCATCATCAGGTGTGACTGATCAGGGGTCATGCTGGGCTGAGGTTTGGTTGCAGCTGATAGAAACCGACTCCAGCCATCTCAAACAACAAGGGCACCCCTGAAGAAATCAGACTTCCCAAAGGACACTCCCTTCCTCATTGTAGCTCTTGCTTCAGACTCCCAGCCCTGGGAACAGGCACATGATCAGCTGTGCCCAGCACAGGCCCGTGCCGTCTGGGCCCACCCGGGGTGGGTGCAATTAGGTGTGGGCCCACTCTGGTCTCCATAGTGTGAAGCGGCAGCAAGACGCAGGCAAAGGGGACTGACCCCTTGCCAAGACTATACCCATGAGGAAATTCCCCTAAAGGGGCAGCTTTCCGAAACAAGGGAGACACTGGAAACCCAGTCCCACACATGTGCAGTCTGGCTGTCTGGTTTAAAAGACACTATTTCACCCACTGCTCAGCTCCTGCTGACACTGATATGATGAGCTGCAGAGGACATCATGGATGGGGCAGCCTGGGGCTTGGGTCCTCCGGGTCCTGGCCCTAAGAGTCTCATCTGTACGACCTGGGGATTGGGCCAGGCCTTTGGAGCAGTGAGAGTGTATCAAGTCCTGGTGTCCAATCAGCATCACACTTGGCGTCCTGGCCCCACCTCCTGGCCCCTCGCTGAGCTCCAGGCTCCAGGCTGAGCCGCACTTGATAAAGGCACACCGCATAGGGCGCCTGGGTGGCTCAGTCAGTTAAGCGTCTGCCTTCGGCTCGGGTCATGATCCTCGGGTCCTGGGATCGGGTCCCATGTCGGGCTCCTTGCAAGGAGTCTCTTTCTCCCTCTGCCGCTGCCCCCACTCATTCTCTCACTCTCTCTCTCTAAAATAAATAAAATCTAAAAAAAAAAAGGCACACCGCATAAGGAGCACGTATGTCTGCACAAGGAAGGGGGCAACACCCACCTTCCTCCCGAAGCATTTAGACTCTGGGGAGACAGCACTTAGGGTGACCCCTTCTTTCCAACTGCACACTGGGGATGAGACACCGCACTCCTCAGCCAATGGATGCTGTGGGGGGCCCACACCATGTGCTCCGAGCATCATTGGAAAAGGCACCAGGGACACTGAAGGTGTTATTACTATTATTACTGACCATAAAATACTCGACAAATGACTGCAGATCTGCGGGCAAGCAGGAATCTTCCTTCCTGGGGAGAGATTTGAGGGCTGGTTTAAGAGTCTTTTGGAGCCACAAGCCCCAGCAGAGGGAGCAGGCTCCGCAGAAGCCTTCAGGAGGTAGCTGTTGGGGCTAGGAAGTCTTTGATTACCTACATCTGTTTTTATGGAAACTTCTGGGAGCTGTGGAGGGGAGAGGGAAGTGTAAACAGTGCGGAGGCAGTGGCCTCCTCGCCAGACTGCTGGTGGGGCATCGCCGAGCAGACGTGGCCTGCGGTCTGCGGCAGGAGCTGTTAAGTGATCCGAGCGCAGAGAGCAGGATGGAGCCACAGGAGAGGAGTCAGGGCTTCATGCCCCTGGCTTCTGTGCAGCAAAAGAAAATAACCCCGGGAAGTGTGAATTAATTGGCTCCGGTAATTGGCGCGTGGTGCTGCCTCTGGCCTCCTGGTGAGCTGGGGGCGATCCGAGACCTGTCCACGGCGGCAGAGACCATGGGGCCCGCGAGCAGGCTGGGAGTCCACGCAGGGCCACCCCGCTGATGAAGCGCTCCCTGCTGCCTCTGCACCCAGGCTGCACTGAGCGCTCACTTCTGGCCGGTGTGCAGGTCGAGTGTGCAGCCAGCCGTGGAGCCGCCCGCCTGGCCCTGGGCTTCTCGCCTCGAGGGGCGGGCTGTGTCCTTGTTCCCATTGCCTCTTGTTGCTGCAGGAGGCTGGGTCCTAGTCAGGACTGGGGACACACACACACACACACACACACGCACACACACGCACGCACCACACTGTTCAGCTCCAGAGAGGAGGTCTCAGGTGGACCGCTGAGGTCCGCCCAGCGTAGTCCTGGTAGTCTAGTCGGGGCTGTTACACATAGTTGTGTGTATTGTACACTGCACAACCTGGACCAAATCCATGCTGCACTCCATTTACCATGCCATGCACCCTGGGGCTGTACGAGCTCAGGAGGCCACCTTTTCCAAAGGGCACCACGCCAGCTCTCAGAGCCATGGTTCTGGTGTTCTGGCCCCGACCGTACCCCCACACCGCAGCCACACCTGTTATAGCCCCTGCCCGCACGTACCAGCCCCTTCCTGCTGGTGCTCCTTGCCCCTTGTGTGGCTGAGTGCTGCCCACCCTTTGAAGCCCATGCAAAAGGCACCTCCCTCCAAGCTCTTTTTGTTGTTTTCCTGTTTGTTGCTCCCTGCCTTCCTTCTGGAGACAGTACCTCCTGCCCCCACTGCAGCCCTGCTCCCACAGTTGCTCTTTTTGCGGAACGGCTCCTCCCTCACTCCAGTCCCATGGTCTGGCAGAGGCCACCATCACCTTCCCCGTCCCCACTGACCCCTGCAGCAGTTGAATGGCCCCAGGTGGGCCCAGGACCCCAGCCTGGCCCCTGAGAGCTGTTCCCTGGGCTGTCCTGAACCCGCAGCTGGAAGGAGAGATTGGTCCTTGTGTGAGTGGTAATGATAGAAGAGCCTCCAGGGACCTTGCTTCCTTCCCTCGTGGGGAGGCCAGCCTTCGAGAATAACAGAAATGCAAAGGCAGGCAGTCCTGGTCCCTCAGGCTGCGCCCTGGCCCAGAAATGTCTGCTCTGCTGAGGGCCTGTCACTGGACACCTAAGACCCTCTCAGGCTCTGGAAATCATGCCTATCTGCGGACTGTGGGTAACCCAGGATCCTGAGAGAGGTGTGGAGGGAAGGTGGGTCAAAGATGGAGAAGAGCCCCTCCTCTCCCACTCAGACAGCCCACTGTGCCTCAACTCCCCTCCTCCCCCTTCACATGGGCACAGACAAAAACAAACCATTGAAAAGAGCACATGGAATCTTCTTGAGAATTCCCAGGGCTGTTGTCAGCCCGCCTCAGCCTGCACCAAGGGCCAGGATGGAGCGGCAGGAGCAGTGCTCTGGGGCCCGCGGACATGGGGGATGCCCATGCTGTAGGTGTGCAGGAATGACCGAGAAGCCCGAGGTGCTGGGGCTCAGGCCTCCAGAGCCGGGCCCAGGTGGGTTCAGGTGATGGTTCTGCTGCTTGCACATGTGTGAGCTCCTGCAAATCGCTTACCTCTCCCAGCCTCAAGGTCCCCTGACAGGTGGGCAGGGGCAGGGCTTGGTCAGGAGGCAGCGAGCTAATGTGGGAGAATGCCAGCCCCTCATGCACGCTGTCCTCTCCTTCAGGAGCCAGGTGCTATTCTTGCGGCTTCAGCCCTTTCCTGACCAGATGCTCCCTCCGCTTGCCCAACACAATGCCTCAAGCCAGAGAGGTGGCAGCCTGAGATACTGGCCAGACGACCCTCCTGGGGGATGTCCTCCCGGGTACCCGCCGCTTACCTAGGAGCCATAGGAGGACAAGGGGACATCTCCCCTCTCTCAGCCCCCCGGTGACACCCGTGGCGACACCGCCCCCGCCCGGTGCAGGCGGTGCGGAATTAGATGCAGCCTGCGGAAATTATAGGCTGAGCAATATGTTGAAAAGTGTCCAATTGTGTCTACAATGTAGCAGATGTCTGCACTGCCTCCCACAGAAGGAGTGTCAGAACTACGCTCTGTGGCAGCCGGAGCTGGTGAGGGGGCCCACGTGTTTCCAAAGGCTGCAAAGTGGGGGCGTCCCACCAGACACCCACTCTCCCACTGCCAGGTCTTGGCACCTCGGAGCCTAAAGCGCTTTCTCCGCCACTGACCGTTCTCCCACAGATCCTCACAGCTCTTGGGATAGCATCCAGCTCCTTTCCTGGGCTCCAGCTGCCCCTCCCTCCTGCTCCCCTGGCCTGCCATGCTCCAGCCGCTCCAAACTTTTGCCTTCCAGAACTTGCCACCCTCCTTTCTACCAAAGGGTCTTGGCAGTGGCCGTTTCCTGTCGGGAGAGCTTGTCCCCCAGGCGTTGCTATGACTGCCTCTTTCTGCCCGTCAGAGCCCTTCCAGATTGACAATAACTGCCCTCACCCCAATCAGTCTGTCGCCCGCCTGCTTTGGTCTCATCAGCGTACTTCTTTCCACCTGCTTCCCATGCTTGATTTGTGTGTCGGCCACCTGTACCCTTGCAGCCAGATGTGGCCCCCGTGACAGCAGGGGCTGGTGCGCCCTCAGCCCCCCAGCTCTGTAGCTGTCCACTGAGTGGAGGGGACCAAGCCACAGGCACTGTGCCCCCAGACAGGGACATGTCTCCGGCACCGCGGAGGGGGCAGCCTGTGTCCTCGTCAGGCTCCTGCCTGTA
Organism: Eumetopias jubatus; assembly: GCF_037043125.1. Taxonomy (NCBI): domain Eukaryota; kingdom Metazoa; phylum Chordata; class Mammalia; order Carnivora; family Otariidae; genus Eumetopias; species Eumetopias jubatus. The sequence continues at coordinate 43,029,861 of NW_028274816.1, read as the reverse complement.
CCACTTGCTTGCTGCCTCTTGGCAGAGCCCAAGGTGTCATTCGGCAGCTCTGACCTGAGCAGGAGTTGGCTCTCTCCACCCTTACTACCAGCTGGCCCACGGGCCCCTGTTTTCTACCCTAAAAAAGACCCTCAGCCCTGCAGAGACACAGATGCAAGGCAGGGCACCTCGGCCTTCACTAGGGGTGGATGTTGTTTTTGCCCTGCTGCTCCTGGGGTAAAGAGAAACACCTTCCCCTCTTTCAATCTAGGTGGCTCAAGGGGGGCTTTTCCCACGGCCCTCCCCAGTTTCAAGGTGAGCCCGTGGCGTAGGTCTTGCTAGAGATTTCCTATCCCCTGGGTATAAGGTCAGCCCTGGAACGGTCATATGATGCAGCTTAGACCAACAAGGGCTTTTATTAGCACTAACAGCATGTAATTGGGATTGTGATAAGTGTTGCTCTGGAGAAGGGTGGGGTTTCATGAGAGCCTAAAGGGAGCTCTGAGTGGCTGGGCACGGGAGGTGAGAGGGCAATCAGGGAAGGCTTCCTGTGGAAGTGAGCTATGACTTGAGACCTGAAAGATGTATAGGAATTCCCTAGGAGAAGAGGAAGGGGAGTGACGAGGGTCCAGACTACAGAGAGAACAGTCTGTGCAAAGGCCCTGGGGCAGGTGTGAGCATATTTTAGAAACTAAAGGTGGGTGTGGCTGGGGTGTGGAGCATGGGGTGGTAGAATAAGGAAAGGCTGAGGCTTGGATGAGTCTAGACTCTGCAGAGCCTTGTAAGCTGGTCTCTGGGAAGGCCCTGAGGTTTAAAGTGTGTCTATTTGGTGGGGCAGAGGATGGGATGTGTGTCTTGCCACCTACTGTTTGTCTATGGCTGCTGTGTGAAGACTCTTCTAAACTTCAGTCTTCAAAAGGATGGGCCAAGACTGTTGTGGCCATGAGGGTTCTTCTAGAAGCCCTGACTACCCTCCAAGACCACTGACCAAAAGTTTCCTCCTGTCTTCTTTGGCCCCATCCCACCCTGTCGTCTCTTGGCCACCTCCCCTCATCTGGTCAGCAGATCAAAGGTGCCAGGCAGCTGGGCTCTCCGTTGAGGGCCTGGGAGCAGGGCCCTGGGCAGAGCTGGGACAGCACTCCTTCCAATGCAGACACCTGCACCATTGCACACCCCAGCCCCAACACACCTCCAGGGCCTGGCTTCCACCTCCATCAGATGGGGAAGGAGTCCCACCAGGCCATCCTTACTCAGGCCAGGCCTGAGAGGCCCAGGAGAATCACAGGGCTGAAATGTATGTGTAGGTGCATTAAACTTCTCCTAGAACAGGAGAGGGGATGGAGAGAGGGAGTCGTGGGGAATGACGGGGCCAAGGTTGTACTGACCCAAGCCTGGGCTGCCCCAAGGAGGAGGGCCCACAGGGGACAGGCCGGGAGGGGCGGACCTAGGAGGGTGGCATGGAGGGCTCTCCCTGCAGGACACCGTTTGGAAGGCTGAGCAGGGAGGCCACCCTTGTGAGGCAGGCCAAGCAGGTCGCTTTACCAGGGTCACGTGACCCTCCTTCCTGATTCCGGGTGCTTTCAGCCACTTGCTGGAGTCCTGGGGTGGAGAATGGCTTTGGCCCCTTGGATGCAAGAGGATTTCATCTGAAGTCTCCAGCCTGTCCCTGCGATAGTGGAGGGAGACATATGGCCACTTCCTGACATGTTCCGTGTATGAAGTGCCTAGAGCTGCTACCACAAACTTGGGGGCTTTCCTCTCTCACACTTTCGGAGATTATTAGCCTGCAGTCCAGTTGTCAGCGGGGCCACAGTCCCCCTGGGGGCTCCTCAGGGGAGGATCTTCCTTGCCTCTTCCAGCTTCTGTTGGCTCCCCAAATCTTTGGCATCGCTTCACTTGTCACTGCATCATTTTCATTTCGGCCTCCGCCTTCTTCCCTACGTGTCTCCGTGTCTCTGTCCAATCTCCCTCTCCTTGTAGGGACACCAGTCATTGGATTTAGGACCCACCCTGCTCCAGTATGGCTGGGGCTTAACTTCAATACATCCGCAAAGACTCTACTTCCAAATAAGGTCACATTCATAGGTATGAGGGGTGAAGGCCTCAGTATATCTCTTTGGGGGACACAATTCAACCCACAACATTCCCCATCCAGAAACCTTCCATGTAGTCTGGGGAGGTGGTGGGGTCAGCCTCAGTGTTTGCTAAGTGAAGCCATTACTACCCTTGAAACCTAATTAAGCAGAATCCACTAAAACTGGAAATGCCCTACATGTGAGGCAGTGTCCACACCTCTCTGTGCCCGTGTGGAAGAGCTCTCTCCCACGCATGTGAGGAGGTGCCAAGGAGGGGCACTGTAGCCGGCTCATGCCCGTGAGCAGTGAAAGACCAGCTAGACGCACTCAGGCCCCTGAATGCAGGGGAGGAAGGAGCAGAGACGCCCCTCCTGGTCTGGAAAGCAGGAGGAGAGCAGGGGGCAGGGGGCAGTGTCTGTGTGATTCTGTTCCTCAGGCTCATGTGTACACGGGCACATGAAAATCAGGCTGGGACAGACATCCCCAAAGATACTGGCATCGGGATGATGGGCAGGGACAGCTCTCCTTGTCTATGACATTTTTTGTTTTGCCTGGACAATGGCTTTATAAATAATCCACTAGCCACAGGTGACTTCCAGCTGCGGTCGCTCCCTTCATTTGTCCCTTATATCCTGGGAGTCCTGAAATAGCCCTGAGGTTCCAGGTTACCCCACCGTGGAGTCTGGGCCCCAGATGCATGGAGGAGGGCCTGACCAACCATGGCACAGACACAGATCTGCCCTGGAGGTTGGGCCTCTATTTTTGTCACCTGGGTCAGGTTCCAGCCCCTGAATAGAGTAAGCCCCCACCTACATTCCCCGCCCCCCGCCCCCAAGGGGCAGAAAGGTTGAGACCTATAGCTTGGTTTGGGAAAGGGGGGCTACCCCTCTTGGTTTCTGAGCTCCCACAGTCTATAGCCACATAGGTTACTGCTCCAGAACATTCTGTCATCTACAGAGAGTGGGATGGTCAATGTGGGTGGGACCTGGCCTGCTCAGGGTGACTACCCTGAGGAAGTGCCCAGCCTGATCCCAGAGGAATATTTGGAGACTATCAAACATGTCAAGTCAAGTTTTGATGACTTTGACACTTTTCCTTCCCAGCTACAGGAAAAAAGATGGTGTGGATGTTTGAATCCAGAAGGCCTCATCTTCGGATTTCCCCTGGCTAATATCTAGTTTAATCTAGTTGCATAAATGGGAGGCTGGGAAAGGAGCTCCTCGGACAGGCCCGTAAGCAGAACTCCCGATTATCCAGCACTCTTGCGTGGCCACACTGCTGCAAACGGCCTCGTGACCCCAGGGATTTGCAGGCTTGTGGAGCATCTGCTGAATTATCAACAAAACGTTTAAAAAGTTCCATATATGTTCAGTAAGCTATTGCTTATATCACTGGTTGGTCGGTTGGTTTTTGAAAATGGTCGCACAGTCTAGACCCCCTAGAGTTGTACGAACACGGCAGCTATGAGTACCCAGAGCTGCTCCTGCGGGGAAACACATGCAGGGAGGTGTCATTGACGTGTGCTCTTGTATTCCCAACACTCCGGGATTGCGAATCGTGGCTGCTTATCCGAAGGGACTTGAGGTTCCTATTGGACAAATGAAGACATGCACTGATTACATGGCGATGAGTTCACTGATCCAACCACGAATAAAAATCAAGAGATGGCCCGAAACAGGCCTAATCCCAATGTCCAGTTAGAATGGGGAGGGGCATTGGTGTGTGTAAGAGGTGAGTGTCTGTGTGTATGCGTGGAAGGCCCAGTGCGAGTTTGGGGTCTCAGTGTGTGTGCGTGTGTGTATAAGAGGGTCACTGTTGGGGGTTGGTGTGGTCACTGTGTTACTCACTTCGGGCCGCCAGGCCACCACACACACAGTGAGTGGCTTAAAAAACAGACATTTATGTCCTAGCGTTTCCGGAGGCTGGAAGTCTGAGATCAGGCACATGGTCGCTCCTCAGTGTGCACGCATCCCTGGTGTCTCTCTCTCTCTCTCTGTGACCTAATCTCATAAGGACACCAGTCAGATTGGATTAGGGCCCCCAGTGGCCTCAGTTTAACTTAATCATCTCTTTATTAAAGGCCCTGCCTCCACACACAGTTGCATTCTGAGGGCCTGGGGGTAAGGCTTCAGCATACAAATTTGTGGGGGACACGGTTCAGTCCATAGCACAGGTGTCAGGTGTGTGCATGAGCGGGCTGGTGCGGGTGTGCACAGAGGTGGTCGGGGGGGCAGCCTTCACCCCTGCTGCGTCTAGCTGCAGGGGCTGCTCTGGAGGACGGGGCAAGCGCCTTGATTATCACCTACCAGACACGACCTTTTTGTCCCAACTAGGATATGCATTGCTTTATTTTGTGGAAATTTAAAATTCTGTGTCATGTGACTCTGGGTGCCCATCCCCACCTGCCTATAAGAAAACTTCTTCCTTTTGGGGCTCCCCATCCTCTAGATCATGCAAAGTGCTCTGTGTCTTTATATGAACATTCAGGGGCACCCTCCAGTCTCAGGATTGTTCTGGTTTACCTTGAGATGCCCCTAGCTGGCCTTGGGAGTCTCCACTGCTCCCCCGGGCATGGGGCCTTCTGGGGCTCAGAGCCTCCAGGCCTGGGCCCAGCTGCACCCTCTCCTCGATGAGATCCTGACAGGTGCCGAGGGAGAAGCCCATGGCTCCGGAATCTGAGCACCCCTCAAGTTCTCCAGACTTGGGGACATCCCCCTCCCCTCCCTGTGCCTGGGGCCGGGGCCGGGGAATGAGCAGGTGTGGGGGCAGCAGCAGTGGTGGGGCGGGTGCCGACCCCAGAGGACACTTTGTGGAGGCCCCTCAACAGCCCCCAGATGTCACAGCAGCCATGTGGACTTCAGCAGGGGCCAGCCCACCAGATCTTTTTATTTTCCTAGAGAAGCAGGGAATGTTTCATTTTTAATGTCATTTCTCCCAATTTTTAATCACTGGCAACTATTTCCAAGTCTTTCGAAACCCGTTTTATTTTATTTTATTTTATTTTATTTATTTATTTGATAGACAGCAAGAGAGGGAACACAAGCAGGGGGAGTGGGAGAGAGAGAAGCAGGCTTCCCGCTGAGCAGGGAGCCTGATGCGGGGCTCGATCCCCGGACCCTGGGATCATGACCTTTAACGACTGAGCCACCTAGGCGCCCCGTCAAAACCCAGTTTTAAAAGCTGCAAAGGTGTGCGCCCATCCGATATAGCCTTGAGTGGGTTTGAGCCCTGGGGGAGGAATTCAGCCCCGGGCCTGCCAACTCCAGGGTGTTTGGGTGGTAGAAATCCACACTTGCTTCAGAAAGGATTTATGGGGAGCGCGGGGAGTAAGCGACTGAGACCCCAGCCTCACCCTCAGGAGCTTCCCTCCTAACCCCAGGGGGGATCTGAAGTGGGAGAGGGAGGTGGCTGGCTGGAGACCACACTGGGGTTTGGTGACCGCTGGGTCTGAACATGTCCCCTGACCTGCCCACCAGCCACCCAGTTCATTAGCAGTGGGTGTGTGCACGGTGAGGACAGGGCCCCTTTGGGGGAAGCCCTTTGAGGCCCCGATCACAGATGTCCTGTTGCTGTTGTGTTTTCCGAGCAACAGCGCAGTGGATGGGGGATAGGGCTGGTGGGGGTGGGAGGGCTCCTGCCCTCTCTGGACCCAGTGGGGCCCCTGGGACTGGCACACATTATGCTCCCCCAACTGCTGCACCACTTGGGGCTGGGGGTGGAGGGGATCAGTGAATCCAGGACTCCAGAGGCCACGGGACGGCCTGAGAGGAAGGGCTTGGTGTCATGGTCATCCCAGTGTTGCTCGAGGTGTGGCTGCTGAGCGCAACAGACCCTGGTCCTGCCGACCGGCTGACCGCTCTGTGTCCTCTCCCTCACCACAGCTCAGCCGCAGAGATTTTATGCCTTGACCAGCCTACACTGGGTGCATCCCAGCCCCAGACCTTGCACTTGCTGTTGCTCTGCCTGGGATGCCCTTCCTCCAGTGTGTCACATGACTGGTCCCTTCTCCTCACGCAGGAGGCACCACTCCCCAGAACAAGCTTCCCTGATCTCCCTCAGTCCCCATCTGCATAGGACCTACTGCTCTGCAAATGTATCTTGCTCATTGTGACCTTCCTGCCCCAGGAATATCAGCTCAGGGAATTCAGGGATCTTGGACTATTTGTTCACTGCTCCATCCCCAGTGCCTAGAATAGTGTTTTCTACATTGTACATAACTCAGTAATTATGTGTTCCGTGAATGATGCATAATGGTTGGATGGATGGATGAACGAATAGATGGATGCATCTATAGAATGATGCATAATGAATGGATGGATGGATGGATGGATGAACGAATAGACGGATGCATCTATAGAATGATGCATAATGGATGGAAGGAAGGATGGATGGATGGATGGATGGATAGATGGATGGATGGATGAATGTATAGATAGGGATGGATGAACAAACAGAAGGAGATGGAGAGGGAGAAGGAGGGTTGGATGGGGTTGGTCCTGGGCAGTAGAAGGGCCAGCTAGGTTGAGATAGTAGCCATGGCAGATTCGTGCCAGGGTCCCAGGCTTGGGCCTGTGCTGAACAGTAGGTGCTGTTGCCCAGAAGTAGGGCTCTGACCCTGGCTGCTTTCCTAGAGCCGAGGATGCAGCCGAAACTTGGTTTCTGGGGCTTGGTCCAGTGCTACTTCTCCCTCACCCGGCGACTTCAGGAACGTCTCTGCTCCTCTGGGCTCAAGCTCTTCCTTCATTGTCCATGACTTACAGTCCCCAGGCTGCCTTCCTCATAGGGTAGGGGACGCACAAAAGAGATCGCATTTGTGGCTGCTCTGGCAAGTTCTAAGGTGAGTCTAGCTAGAGACACATGTGTCCAAGGAGGCAAGGACAAGTTTGCTCATGGTGGAATCATTTATGACAAATGTTTAAAGATACCCTAAACAGTCAGCTATTCAAGGTGGGAGCCCCCACTTGTTGGGTACCAGGCAGCCCCCACATGCTGGCGAGCCCCGTAGCACCTGTGTGGATCCCAGAAAGGAGCCTCCTCTGAGCAGGTGAATTACACACAAGGGCCCCTGCCTCTAGGCTGACAGAGCCACGTCTGGCCGGAGAGCAAGACTGATTTCAGCCCCCACTTGCCCTTTGGCCTGCCTCAGGACAACGTGATTTGATAGCACACAGTGGCCATGGGAAGACTTCCAAGGCCACGTGTTGGGGGGAAAAGGCAAGTTGAGGAAAAATACGATGCCATTGATAGGGGGGAAAGCCCCAGAAAAGTTTCTGGGCCTGTAAATCAATCTCTCCCTCTCTCTCTCATCTGTCTACCATCGATTATCTCTGTCATCTGTATCCACCCATGTCTACAGCACAATTTATATCTGACTATGTATCTGTATCCAGCAACTGATGACCTCTACCTATGTATGTACAATTGTATACATGTATGTCTGTATCTATGTAAACACATTAGGATAAAAATCCATCAGTGACCCCCCACACTGGGTTAAGAGTGCAGAGGTGTGGGGTATATGGGGTCAAAGGGATGGTGACCTTACTGCAGTGTTTTCACTCATCCTGAGAGGAGACCAGATTCAGGTCTCAAGCAAGTGCTTGAACAATAATAAAACATCATGGGCCGTCCCCAGCCCAGGTCTTGGTACCTTCTGGATCAGAGGAGAAAGCCGCGTCTATGCGGAATGTTCAGATGACCCCACAAATGTCACTCCTTCCCCACCAACTGGGGGATTCTGCAGAGGCCCGTGAGGTTGGGGACGCTTTGTGGCCATGAGCTGGTGGGAAGCTGGTGTGGAAGCTGTAACAAATTTGCTGGTAATGATGCTTTGGTGAAAGAGACTGTTTTTAAAAACACTTAGCAGAGTCGCTAAAAGTCACATTCATTATGGGGAATTGAAACCCAATTATGTTGCTGGTGTGGCAGTCACAGCATTCCTGGGAGTGTCACTGCAGGGAAGGAGGGCCTGGGTGCTTCCAGCCTGCCCCAAGCCAAGGCCCTTTGGACTGGAGTGTGGGGACAGCCGTGATCCAGGGAGCTTCTGGCACTCCCCCCGCCCCTTCTATCCCTCTGCTGCCCCGGAGACATGGAGGGGCAGCCCAGGCCCAGGTCCACTGTTGTCCACTCTGATCCTCCATCTTTCATTCAGTCCCTGTCCTTTCCTTTAGACAACAGTGTAGTACAAATGTATTC